>NC_053495.1:173351163-173651163 GCF_905171775.1 Rana temporaria
TCTATCTATATATCTATCTATCTATCTATATATCTATCTATCTATCTATCTGTCAGATTATCTATCTATCTATCTATCTATCTATCTATCTATCTTTCTTTCTTTCTTTCTCCTCCCTTTCTTTCTTTCTCTTTCTTTCTTTCTTTCTCCTCCCTCCCTTTCTTTCTTTCTTTCTTTCTTTCTCCTCCCTTTTTCTCCTCCCTTTCTTTCTTTCTTTCTTTCTTTCTTTCTTTTCTTTCTTTCTCCTCCCTTTCTTTCTTTCTTTTCTTTCTTTCTCCTCCCTTTCTTTCTTATTTTCTTTCTTTCTTTTCTCTTTCTTTCTCCTCCCTTCTTTCTTATTTTCTTTCTTTCTTTCTCCTCCCTTTCTTTCTTTCTTTCTTTCTTTCTTTCTTTCTTTCTTTTCTCTTTCTTTATTTCCTCTTTCTTTCTTTCTTTTCTCTTTCTTTCTTTCTTTCTTTCTTTCTTTCTTTCTTTCTTTCTTTCTTTCTTTCTATCTATCTATCTTTCTTTCTTTCTCTTTCTCCTTTTTCTTTCTTTCTTTCTTTCTTTCTTTCTTTCTTTCTTTCTTTCTTTCTTTCTTTCTTTCTTTCTTTCTTTCTCCTCCCTTTCTTTCTTTCTTTCTTTCTTTCTTTCTTTCTCCTCCCTTTCCTTTTTTCTTTCTTTCTTTTCTCTTTCTTTCTTTCTTTCTTTCTTTCTTTTCTCTTTCTTTCTTTTCTCTTTCTTTCTTTCTTTCTCCTCCCTTTCTTTCTTTCTTTCTTTCTTTCTTTCTTTCTTTCTTTCTTTCTTTCTTTCTTTCTTTCTTTCTTTCTTTCTCCTCTCTTTCTTTCTTTCTCCTTTCTTTCTTTCTTTCTCCTCCCTTTCTTTCTTTCTTTCTTTCTTTCTTTCTTTCTTTCTTTCTTTCTTTCTCCTCCCTTTCTTTCTTTCTCCTCCCTTTCTTTCTATCTATCTTTCTTTCTTTCTCTTTCTTTCTTTCTTTCTTTCTTTCTTTCTTTCTTTCTTTCTTTCTTTCTCCTCACTTTCTTTCTTTCTTTCTCCTCCCTTTCTTTCTTTCTCTTTCTTTCTCCTCCCTTTCTTTCTTTTCTTTCTTTCTCCTCCCTTTCTTTCTTATTTTCTTTCTTTCTTTCTCCTCCCTTTCTTTCTTTCTTTTCTTTCTTTCTCCTCCCTTTCTTTCTTATTTTCTTTCTTTCTTTCTTTCTCCTCCCTTTCTTTCTTTCTTTCTCCTCCCTTTCTTTCTTTTCTTTCTTTCTCCTCCCTTTCTTTCTTTTCTTTCTTTCTCCTCCCTTTCTTTCTTTCTTTCTTTCTTTCTTTCTTTCTTTCTTTCTTTCTTTCTTTCTTTCTTTCTTTCTTTCTTTCTCCTCCCTTTCTTTCTTTCTTTCTTTCTTTCTTTCTTTCTTTCTTCTCCCTTTCTCTCTTTCTTTCTTTCTTCTTTCTTTCTTTCTTTCTTTCTTTCTTTCTTTCTTTCTTTCTTTCTCCTCCCTTTCTTTCTTTCTCCTCCCTTTCTTTCTTTCTTTCTTTCTTTCTTTCTTCTCCCTTTCTCTCTTTCTCTCTTTCTTTCTTTCTCCTTTCTTTCTTTCTTTCTTTCTTTCTTTCTTTCTTTCTTTCTTTCTTTCTTTCTCCTCCCTTTCTTTCTTTCTCCTCCCTTCCTTTCTTTCTTTCTCCTCCCTTTCTTTCTTTCTCCTCCCTTTCTTTCTTTCTCCTCCCTTTCTTTCTTTCTTTTTTTTTCAAAATTATCTATCTATCGGTGAAGATGGGGGGGGGGGGGCGCCCCCGGCTTTGCTCGCACAGGGCGCCTGAACAACTAAGGCCAGCCCTGGGCGCAACCACAGCCCCTGTTCTGTGTGAGCTCGGCTCTCCTCTCCTAATCGCTCGTTGTGCGCCGCCACCACTAATCCCTCATGTGTCCCGCTGAGCGCCCTGCTGCACTGTTACATCTTCTAGACCGGTCACACAGCGCTGCTCCAGGACTCCTTTGCTCTAGCCTGTCCCTCTGGTGCAGCGCTGTGTGTCTGTGTGTGCAGCGGAGGGGCGGGGCTCAATGGAGATGGGAGCCCGGAGCATTGAGAGGAGCAGCTGACCTCCGTGGAGTGGGAGGATGGCGCTGGCCTGGTCTCGGCGGGGACACTGTGGAGCGGGAGGATGGCGCTAGCCTGGCCCCTGAGCAGAGACTGGATGATGGTCGATGACGATGAAGCTAAAAAAACCAGCCGAGGTAGGAGGAGGACGGATCCCTTCTGAACTACATTACACTGTCTGTGGAGTGCCGAGTGGGGGTTCTGTCTGTGTGGTGTGTGTGAGAGTCAGGTGGGCCAGTCACAGTGTATGTGTCAGGTAAGGGGGGTCAGTGTGTCAGGTGAGGGGGGGTCAGTGTGTCAGGTGAGGGGGGGTCAGTGTGTCAGGTGAGGGGGGTCAGTGTATGTGTCAGGTAAGGGGGGTGTCAGATGGGTCACATGTGTTGCAAGGGCAGAGTAAAGTGATGTCAGGGGCACAGCGGGGAGGGGGGGGGGGGGGCAAAATTAGGATTCGCCTAGGGTGTCAAAGATCCTTGCACCGGCCCTGATTACACTGTTAGGGTTTAATTTAAGTCATATGTTCAGCTTTTTGGTAAAAAAAACAAACAGTTTTGTTCCTTCTCTTCATCATGTCTTTAATGACTTGTGTAGAAGCATGCATAAAAGTAAATGCACCGATGGTAAGGGAATAGAGACAAACATTATATAGAAGATATTCCTAGCACCTCTTTAAATGTACATGCTCCTTACTTATCCCTACCTGTCTTTTGAGAGTTATCCTGGG
Organism: Rana temporaria; assembly: GCF_905171775.1. Classification (NCBI taxonomy): domain Eukaryota; kingdom Metazoa; phylum Chordata; class Amphibia; order Anura; family Ranidae; genus Rana; species Rana temporaria. Next base: position 173,353,957 of record NC_053495.1, read on the forward strand.
GACCATGCACCTCTAAATGGATGCAGAAGAAGTCTTCTCTGATTTTAATCTAATGTCGCGTACACATGATCGGAAATTTCGACAAGAAAACCGTGGTTCTTTTTCCGACAGAATTTTGGCTCAAACTTGTGTTGCATACACACGGTCACACAAATGTTGTCTGAAATTCCGACCGTCAAGAACTCGGTGACGTACAACACTACAACGAGCCAAGCAAAATTAAGTTCAGTGATTCCGAGCATGCGTCAAATTGATTCAGAGCATGCATGTTTTTTTGTGCGTCGGAATTGCATACAGACAATCGTAATTTCCGACAAGAACTTTTCCCGTCGGAAAATTTGAGAACTAGCTCTCAAATTTTTGCTGTGGGAAATTCCGACAGAAAATGTCCGATGGAGCATACACACGTTTGGAATTTCGGACCAAAAGCTCACATAGAAATTTTCTTGTCGGAAATTCAGATCGCGTGTATGCGGCATTAGTTTAAATGAGCCTAATAACTTAAGATTACTTTGTTAGGAAATTTCAACTTGTTGGGCCCAATAGTGTTCCCTGTAGAATTCTCAAAGGACAGCAAGACAAAGAGAAATTGTGAATGATTATGGTTGTAAGCTTGCTTGACTTGAACATATTCAATAAAATAAATATAATAAAACGTGTTAAAGTAACTAAGGTTTTAAAGGTTGACTTTTCTATTTTTTTTTTTTAAAGGGAGCTGGATAATCTACAGAAATGTGCTAATTATCTGAAAGGGGACAACCATTGTCACTTTGAAGGTGGAGTGAAGCTGGGTGTTGGAGCATTCAATCTGGTATGAAGTTATATACACATCATTTATGAGTAATGTATGACTCACTGATTGTGGCAGATGTTACATCCATTGCTTCCGGGTCTAAAATAACAATAATAACCCTAATGGCTTAGCAGTGTCCTTATAACTTCTTTTGTATGTTGGTATCCAAAATGTTTTTATATAGCTGGATTCAGGTAGTTGAGCCTAACGTTAGGCAGGCGTAGCGTATCGCATATACGCTATGCCGCCGTAAGTTAGAGAGGCAAGTGCTGTATTCACAAAGCACTTGCGTCCTAAGTTACGGCGGCGTATCGTAAATGTGCCGGCCTAAGCGCGCCTAATTCAAATTGTGAAGAGGTGGGCGTGTTTTATGCAAATGAATCGTGACCCGACGTGATTGACGTTTTTTACGAACGGCGCATGCGCCGTCCGTGGACATATCCCAGTGCGCATGCTCCAAATTACGGCGCAAAGACTTATTGGTTTCGACGTGAACGTAAATTACGCCTAGCCCCATTCACGGACGACTTACGCAAACAACGTAAAAATTTTAAAATTCGACGCGGGTCCGACGTCCATACTTAACATTGGCTGCGCCATATTTTTGGTGGAATATCTTTAGGCCTGAAAACGGCTTACGTAAACAGCGTATCTTTACTGCGACGGCCGGGCGTACGTTCGTGAATAGGCGTATCTCGCTGATTTACATATTCTAGGTGTAAATCAGCGTACACGCCCCTAGCGGCCAGCGTAAATATGCAGGACGTGCGGTGACGTCATCGCGTTAGGAGGAAGGGCTCCGCTTCACTTGTTCGCCGGCCGGCAACAAACAAAACTTTTAAACGTCTGATTTACTTTTAAACCATGTGAGTAATTTTCGGATTGCTTTTTTATAAATAAATACATCTTGCGGTGCTATACTATGTCTGCCTTCTCTTACTTATGATTCGTATGGTGGTGTTTGGTCATACGTACGGGAGCTAGGGGTGGTACGATTCCCGGAAGGAGGATCCCCCTCAAAAGGCCGCGGCTGGGTTATAGCCGACCGCTGTATACCAATAACCCTCTGGTAAGCTGCTTGACATAAGTGGTGGTGGGCTTTCACCTAGAGCGTGCTGTGGATCCACGGGGTGATAACTGCAATCTGTCACAGAAAGATTCTGTCCAGTGGAAGGACCATTGTTTGTTGGTTATTATCCGGATTCTTAAAGGACGGGAAAAAAAAAAACTTTTAATCACTGAGTGTGGACTGTTCTTTAACATTGCTCAGACCCCCCTAGGGCCGGAGCAATACCCATATTTTGTGTGGACTGGGTTTACCCAGTCTGGGTTCTATAAGCGCAGCTTAACCCCCCTTTTCCCCGTAAATATGCAGTTAAGATACGACGGCGGAGGATACTTACGCCGGTCGTATCTTAGCAACATTTAAGCATATCTCAGTTTGAGCATACGCTTAATGTTACGACGGCGCGGATTCGGAGTTACGACGGCGTATCTACTGATACGCCTGTCGTAAGTTTTCTGAATCTGGCTAATAGTTTACTTGTACATGCATTCAATACAAGAATATTACTTACTGTACCTACATTTTCCCGGCATGATGTTGCTTGGGGTCTCAAGTAGGTCAGAATGTGTTCTGCCATTATTCCTTAGTAAGACACTACAGTGTATTGTTGGTGGTCTGCGAGTGAGCTTTTTAGCTTTATGCCAATGGTTGGAAGGTGGAGATGAGTGACTTTTTATAACTTTTTATAACTTTAAAACAATGCATTGGGCTCATGCCTTAGGGTCAGGCATTAACAGGCCATATAATAATTAACCTAATAGTCTATAGTGCATGAATAATTTCTTATTTATTTTAAATTATTTTTATTGTAAGAATATAAATTGGAATACAAAACTAAGCCTATTGGTGAAAACACACACATTAAAAGACAAAACAACAAAAGGCAAGGTAATTGGTAACCTAGGCTTATTCTATGAAGAATCTTATAGTGCAGGGGTCTCCAAACTTTCTAAACAAAGGGCCGGATTACTGTCCTCCAGATTTTAAGGGGGCCGGACTGTGGCCATCAGGAGTACAAAATCCCCCATCATTAGTGTCATTTGACCCCATCATTGGTGTCACTGGGAGGAATTCTGCCCCTTCACTGGGAGAAATTCTGCCCCATCACTGGGAGGAATTTTGCCCCATCATTGGTGTCATTGGGAAGAATTCTGCCCCATCATTGGGAGGAACTCTGCCCCATCATTGGTGTCATTGGAAAGAATTCTGCCCCATCACTGGGAGAAATTCTGCACCGTCACTGGGAGGACTTCTGCCCCGTCACTGGGAGGACTTCTGCCCCGTCACTGGGAGGACTTCTGCCCCATCAATGGGAGGAATTCTGCCCCGTCATTGGGAGGAATTCTGCCCCTTCATTGGTGTCATTGGGAGGAATTCTGCCCTTCATTGGTGCCAATGAATAAAAAAGCACCCCAATGGCCGGATAAAATCAAGCAAAGGGCCACAGTTTGGAGACCACTGTTATAGTGTATTAATCTGTCTCTGGCTGAAACCAAGCTTTGCATAGGGTAGTCCCAAACATCCTCCCAGTCTTCGGAATCCAACTCAGGGACTTCCTTCCACTAGCGCGACAATAGTTTGTCGAGGCCAATGTGAACAGAGGGTTGAAGAGACTTATATATTGAAGAGAGTGGTTTACCCAGACTATCCACCCGTAGAATAGCTTCAGTTCTGGACAAGGTTAAGGTTATGGGCTGATTGCCAAATTGCATCTGAAAGGCATGTCTCAACTGAAGGAACCTAAAAAGCTATGAATTAGGGAGCGGCATGAATAATTTCTTAACTCCTTGCAGCTTGATATGCCTTAATGGTCAGCCCATAGGTAAATCTTGGTGGGCATATAAGAAGTTTCTAGCTTCCTTTATGGCTTCCATACTCCAATAGTGGAAACCCTGCCTTAATTCCTTACACTGTTGCTGTCTATCTGTGAGTTTAAGGTGTTCTCTCCCAACATTTTGTGTTCTAGCACAATACTATAACAAGTCTGGAACTTGATCATAACAGGCACAGAAGGTGTGCAAAAACAGGAACTCAAGCACAGATACTCACCAATGGTATAATTTCCAAGCACCTACTGGGTTGGTCCTTTACCATAAAGAAACTTTTGTAATGTTTAAATTGGTAAACGTTTTAACCAATGTCCAGCACAATAGAAAAACATCCAATCTTGATTTCATCCCTTAAATATCCACCATTAAAAACGAGTCCAAGGTTAGGCTTGGGTGGAGGAACATGAATATGTTTCAGTGTCCCTCCTCACCCTCGCCAGTGTTTGTGGTTTCTGGTGTTTTAAAGGGATGGGATAAGTGACATTCGCAGGATAGTATGGCCTATTGGAAAGGCTTTCCTAAATGAGTGCTGTAAAAGGCTATGTGCAGGGTTTCCAGACTCCCAATGTCCCAGGTGGGAAGGCCTCAAGCAGACTTTTGTATAGAAACAAGTGCCAGGGGGACTGGGGCAACTGATATTTGTCCCCTTCACTGGTGACTTATCTAGCTCCCACGTGTCCATATTTGTTTCTGGTAGACTACTCAAGTGCCAGGAAGGAGCATACTGGGTGGTATTCCTCTAATCTACCAACTCCTCCAAGAAATTGCAACAGAAAGAAAAAAGATGTATTATCCATTATTTGTTCATCATTTTGCTGCCTGTAGATACAGTTGTGTTCAAAAATTTGCATACCCTGGCTGAAATTGTGAAATTTTGGTATTAATATTGAAAATTAAATTGTATTTAAGGATAGTGATTAAATGAAGCTATTTGTTATCACATAGTGCTTTGGCTCCCTGTTAAATGATAATGCTAATATAAATCACCCAAATGGCCCTAATCAAAAGTGTACATACCATGGAATGTTTGGTCTTGGTACAAACACAAATGGTGACACACAGTTTGTTAGCTCTCACATGGATGTACTTGGGGGAAGGCTCGGTTTAAGGGCTTCTGGTGGGTCACATCATGCAGGACATGCTGTGACTACTGTGGACTAAGACTGCTGTGACTTGCAGTCCATCGGAGACCGAGGATCCGGAGATCAGCCGAGACTTGGATAATGCCAGCAATGGATTACTACCTTGTAGAGGTATGCCTGGGCAGCCAGATAGGCATAAATAGGGTTCTTCTTATGTTCTTCATAATGTTTGTCATGACACCCAAAGGGGGAGGCCAGTAATGGTAAAAGGTGTCATTTAAAAACAGGATATCATAATAAATATACATTCTATTTTGTTGTTTTTGTTTGGTGGATGCTCAGTTTTTTCCGCATATGAGCATAACTTATTTTTCCAAAACGTTGCCTACTCAAGCATTACTCTCATAGTGTGAACCACCCTATGCTGCTATGGGATATCTCTGCACATTTTAGAATTTATAACTGCCTGACAGAACCTGTCCCAGTGGGTTCCTTGCATGCCTATGAGATGCTCAGTGTCTAGAAAGTACACAGCCCTCTTCCTAATGGACCAGACACCATAGAAGGCATCCTCTTAGCATGAACAATATTGTATATCTAGGTTCAATGTAATATTTATCTATAGCCCAAACTTTTTTGCAGTGTTGGATAGCCTAATAAATGGTTAAAATCATTATCATTTTTTTCTGTTAGTGGCTTTATGGGGAGATTTCTCTTTGCTTCCTATCTGGAAGAAACAGCAGGAAGTGAGAAAGAAGAGATCTCTCAAAAGTGAGAGCAAAAATCCCTTTTGTCAGTTGACATCAAGACAGGTGCCCCCCATTTCATTTGGGATTCTTGCATATGATCACCTGATGGACTAATAAGGAAGCCCAGCTTATAATATATATGTTGTTATGTATGTGCTATGAACAAAATTGTGCTGTGACGAAACATGAGATTAATTACCCATCAGGGATTCAGTTGTTATTGTACTTTTCAGCCTTTGATCTTGGCTCTCTAACTAATTTCGTAACTCCATAGTCAACTTAAGATAATTTCCTGTTGGAGAATTCGAGATGGCCTAAAGCTATAACAGTCGCTCCCAACATTATAGAGCTGATCTCTGAACCTTAAAGCATAATTAAAATCCCATAATCAATCCAATCAATCCTTACGTTACTAGCGTTAGAATGTATATTTACTTGCTTTAAACCTTTAACATTTCTTCTGTTGCTTCTTGGTTTCTGGCCTAGGCCAAAATGATGTGATTTATCAAGAACTTTGACTGCCCTGTGTAAGGGAGCGCTCGACAATGGCTGTGAACCCTCTGAGCCAAGACATAACCCATAGGCTCCCATGGCCTAGCCCTTTTTGGTGCTCGCTCCTCTTCCCTGCAGCAGCAGCTCACTGACACAGGGATGCTGGAGCTGCAGGATCACGTAAGTCACTGAAGTCCTGCTGTAGGGACAGTCAGTGACTAAGGACATGTTACACGAAACTGCTAGAGGGTTTTGTTATTAAGGGCTCCTTTGCAAATCAATTTTCCCACCACTGCCTGCTGAGATAAATAAATACATAGCCAGATTCAGAGAGAGTTACGCTGGCGTATCAGTAGATACACCGTCGTAACTCTGAATCTGCGCCCTTGTAAATTTAAGCGTATTCTGGAAACCAGATACGCTTAAATTAGGCTAAGATACGAGCGGCGTAAGTCTCCTACGCCGTCGTATCTTAGGGTGCAATTTTTCCGCTGGCCGCTAGGTGGTGCTTCCGTTGAGTTCGGCGTAGAATATGTAAATGACTAGATATGCCGATTCACGAACGTACGTGCGCCCGTCGCAGTAAAGATACGCCGTTTCCGTAAGAGGTACGCCGGCGTAAAGATAAAGCTGCCCCTAGTTGGCCTAGTCAATGTTAAGTATGGCCGTCGTTCCCGCGTCGAAATTTGAAAATTTTACGTCGTTTGCGTAAGTCGTCCGTGAATGGGGCTGGACGTAATTTACGTTCACGTCGAAACCAATACGTCCTTGCGGCGTACTTTGGAGCAATGCACACTGGGATATGTTCACGGACAGCGCGTGCGCCGTTCGTAAAAAACGTCAATCACGTCGGGTCACCAATCATTTACATAAAACACGCCCCCCTCATCCTCATTTGAATTAGGCGCGCTTACGCCGGCCCCATTTATGCTACGCCGCCGTAAGTTAGGAGGCAAGTGCTTTGTGAATACAGCACTTGCTTCTCTGACTTACGGCGGCGTAGCGTAAATATGATACGCTACGCCGCCGGAAAGATGCGCCGCCGTACCTGAATCTAGGTAACAGTGTATATATATATATATATATATATACACACACACACACTGTATATGTATGTGAGTATATATACTATATGGTTAAAAGTATTGGGATGCCTGCCTGCCTTTACACACACATGAACTTTAATGGTATCCCAGTCTTAGTCTATAGGGTTCAAAATTGAGTTGGCCCCGCCCTTTGCAGCTTTAACAGCTTCAACTCTTCTGGTAAGGCTGTCCACAAGGTTTAGGAGTGTGTCTATCGGAATGTTTGACCATTCTTCCAGAAGCGCATTTGTAAAGGTCAGGCACTGATGTTAGATGAGTAGGCCTGGCTCACAATCTCTGCTCTAATTCATCCCAAAGATGTTCTATTGGGTTGAGGTCAGGACTCTGCACTGGTCCAAATCATTTGGTGGAGGGGAGATTATGGTCTGGGGTTGTTTTTCAGGGGTTGAACGTTGCCCCTTAGTTTCAGTGAAGGGAACACTTAAAGTGTTACTAAAGGTTTGTTTAAAAAAAAAAAAACATGTCATACTTATCTCCGCTGTGCAGCTCGTTTTGCACAGAGTGGCCCCGATCATTGTCTTCTGGGGTCCCTCAATGGCTGTCTCGGCTCCTCCCCGCATCAGCTAACCCCCCTGGGAAGCGCTTTCTCAAGGAGGTTACCTTTCGAGCGCGATCCTGAGTCCAGCATTTGCGTCCATATCCACAAATGCCGGACTAGGCCCCCGACCCCCGGCGCCTGCGGGATTGACAGCTGCGGGAGCCAATGGCTGTGCTGCTATCAATCTATCCAATGACGAGCTGAGAAGACCTGGCCGAAATCGTGCAAGTTCTCGACGTGGGACTTTCGAGGGCTCAGATAAGTAAACGAGGGAGCTGGGGGGTGGGTAAGCATTGGATGTTTTTTCACCTTAATGCATAGGATGCATACCAGGACATTTTTGACAATTCCATGCTTCCAACTTTTTGGGAACAGTTTTGGGGATGGCCCCTTCCTGTTCCAACATTACTGTGCACCATTGCACAAAGCAAACCATCCAAAATGAAGAATCATTTTGACATTAATAAAACGTATCGTATTTGTGAAAGCTATTTTAGTTCTCTGTCCATATATACTCTAATATATTGGTGTCTCTTTGATCTCCTCATAGACTCTATCAATGCTGCCCACCAGGATATTGCGACTCTTGGAGTTTGTAGGCTTTTCTGGTAACAAGGTAAGATATTTCTAGCATTATCTCCTTCCCCCTCATTGTATTAGTATAAAGCAAGGACATGCGGTGAGCTCAGCGGCTGGTGAGTCACTGACTAGTATCAGATACACACAGGTTACATATACCCCGATCGTTAGAGCGAGAGCAATAATTCTAGCACTAGACCTCCTCTGTAACTCTAAACATGTAACCTGTAAAAATGTTTAAAGCATCACCTATGGAGATTTATAAGTACTGAAGTTTGGCGCTATTCCACAAGTGTGCGCAATTTTAAAGTGTGACATGCTGGGTATCTATTTACTCAGCGTAACATCATCTTTCACATTAAACAAAAAAATCGGGCTGACATCACTTTTTTTTTATTCGTGAAACAGTTTTTTTTTAAAATTGCGTTAAAAAAAATTGCTGCACAATACCGTGTGACATAAAAAGTTGAATCGACCACCATTTTATTCCCACAACAATATATATATAGCGTAATTTTCTAGAAAAATTATGATTTTTACATGTAGGAGAGAAGTGTCAGAATTGGTCTGGGTGGCGTGGGGTTAATTACCATAAGTAAGTAATATACAAATAATTATTATATATTGTTTTTAAGGTCATTTACTATATTTTCAAAATCTGTACTCAAGCAGGTGGCTTAACGGACAAATTCCTAAAGTTTGAAGTTATAACTTCCAACCAGTAATTTCACAGTAAATGGATAAATAATAAATTATTATGTTATAATATGTAGCATATAAATATAAGATTTAGCTAGAATATAACAGTACCTTTTTAACAGAATCAGTTTTTCCCTCTTAGCTGTGTGAGAAAAAGGATGGTGGTAAATCTTATACCCATAAACACGTGTTTTTTCCTTGTAGTTGAGAGGGCTGGGCTGGAAGACACATGCCCCCTTCTATGACACTGCAGTGAGAGGTGTGCCTCTACTGCAGCATTTTTATTGGACAGCTGGGACCAATGGTACTCTACCATTGGTTCAAGACTCCAAGCTGTTCATTGAGCTCAGTGCCTCTGACAAGAAATGAGAGGCACTATGAGCTCATCCGCTCAGTCTGCTGCAAACAGCGTGTCAGCTTGTATTTAAAGCAGAGGTCCACCTAAAAAAAACATATTAAAAGCCAGCAGCTACAAATACTGCAGCTGCTGACTTTTAATAAATGGACACTTACCTGTCCAGGGTGCCCATGATGTCGGCAGCCGAAGCCGAGCAATCGCTCGGCTCTCGTCTGCCCCCGCCGCCATCCTCGGTGAGGGAATCAGAAAGTGAAGCGTTGCTGCTTCACTTTCCGGTTCTCTACTGCGCATGCGCGAGCCGCCGTGCGTGTCCTCACTGGTCCCCACTGTTTTCTGGGACCTGTGTGTTTCCCAGAAGACAGCGGGGGGGGGGGACTTGACTTCCGCGGGAGGCTATGCCCGGAAGTGGGTGCAAATACCTGTATTATACAGGTATCTGCACCCCCCCCCCTGAAGGGTGCCAAATGTGACACCGGAGGGGGTGGAGGGTTCCGAAAAGCAGAGGTTTACTTTTTGTGTGGACCTCCACTTTAACCTCCCTGGCGGTATGATTCTGTCTGGAATTACGTACCAAAAGCGGTACAATTATTTTGCAAGGAAATTTGGCGTTCTATACTGTAGGCCTGTAATTCTTAGGAATAACTCATTTAAATCTGACCAAACAAGAGTCTAGAAGGCATCCCAGGTATGATTTTTTTTTTAAAACAAAATTATAAATTATAATATAATAAATAATTATAAATAATTATAACAAATAATAATATAATTATAATAAAAATTATTCAATAATGTAATCAACTCAAAATCACTGAAATTTTTTCAGTTGCAGAATTGTCGCTGTCATTACTTTTATTTTTTTATGACGTATTTCCCCACAAATCGCTATCGCACAATTCTGCAAGTGATAATAATTTATTATCGCTGTTTTCTAGCTGATCTAAAACCATTTTTGACATAAAGGGACACTTTTGGACAATCTACAGTTTTCAGGCAGAAAGAACAGTTTTTATTATATAAAAGTACATGTAGGACACTGGGCAGACCACTAGGGACAAGGGGGGTGTATTTTTTACATACAGTATCTATAAGATTACAGTATACTGTATGTATAGTATTTGTTTACTTTTTTGAATTTGGCGCTGTTCTCCGCCCCCGTGCGTCGTAACGTCGCAGGGAACGGAGATCGGCGGCACACGGGGAGACTGTGAATCGAGCGAGGACCCGCTCGCTCACACAGTGGGGTGGCATCGCAGGATCCAGGGACAAGGTGAGTAACTTGCCTGTGGATCCAGCGAAAGGTAAGCCGCGCCGCTGCACGCTCTGCACATCTACCCCAAGCGTGACTCGGGGATACCGTTCTTAGCATAAAAAATTCACCCCGAGTCACGCTCGGGTTTACCGCTAATAGGGGGTTAAAGTGAGCGCTCTGTATTTAGCTTCTGATAGGCTGCTCCTTGTGCAGCCTCATATCTCTGGAACCATGGGTCATAGGATCTAGTTTTTACCAGTGGTGTGGTATGTTTTAGGCAACATACCCCCCAACTTTGGTGTCTCTGTGACCCCAGGTAGCCGAGCTACGACTCTCAAAGCCTGATTTTTATTTATTTTTTGTTCTTATGTTCATGACCCTGCCTCACCTGCCTCCCCTGACTGCACGTCCCTGGTATAAAGCAAACAACCAGAAAGGCGGAAAAATAAAAGGATCCAATTAGGAAATACAACACACAAATTTCACAGCTCTGCATAATGGCTTAAAAACAAACGCCAATACTAGAATCAAAACCAACAAGAGCGCCTTGACCTAATGCAACAAAGTTTCTTTAATCAGCTTATTAGTAATAAAATGGATAAAAATGAGCAGAACTTATCTGAAACCCCAATAGGACTACTGAAATGTTGCCACAGATACCCTGTAAAATAATAATAAATGCAGCCTTCACATCTAATGCCGCGTACACAAGACCGTTTTTCATGACGAGAAAAATGCCATCTTTTAAATTGGTGTGTAGCCTCCAGAGCATTTTTCTTGACGAGAAAAATGGGCATTTAAAATGTAGAACCTGCTCTATTTTTTCCTGTCATTTTTTCACGTTGTCGTTTCTCTCGTCGTGAAAAACGGTTGTGTGTAGGCTTTAACGACGGTTAAAAAAACGCGCATGCTCGGAAGTAAGTTATGAGAAGGGAAATTTGCATAATCAGCTCAAAGGGTGTCGCCATTCGAATGGAACTTCCCCTTTATAGTGCCGTCGTACGCGTTGTACGTCACCACGCTTTGCGCAAGCATTTTTTATCACGAATGTCTGTATGCAAGGCAGGCTTGAGAGGAATCACGTTGAGAAAAACGTTTTTTTTTTTACATCACATGAAAAATGGTCGTGTGTACGCGGCATAACACCTGATAAGCTGCAATATATACAATTTTTTGGATCTTGGGTTTAGATAAAGAGGGACTCCAGCCAAAACCAAACAATTTATTTTGTGTTTAACCACTTAAGGACCGCCTCCTGCAGATATACGTCGGCAGAATAGCACGGCTGGGCATAAGCATGTACCTGTACGTCCACTTTAAGTTCCCAGTCGTGGGTCACGGATGCGCGCCCGCGGCGCGCGCCCATGATCCAGGCCGAAGCTCCGTGACCGCGGGACCCGCGGACCAGATCGCCGCCGGAGTCCTGCGATCGGTCCCCGGAGCTGAAGAACGGGGAGAGCTGTGTGTAAACACAGCTTCCCCGTTCTTCACAGTGGCAGCTTCATTGATCGTGTGTTCCCTGATATAGGGAAACACGATCAATGATGTCACACGTCCAGCCCCAACCCCCTACAGTTAGAAAAACATATGAGGTCACACTTAACCCCTACAGTGCTGCCTAGTGGTAAACTCCTAAACTGCAATTGTCATTTTCACAGTAAACAATGCATTTTTATAGCACTTTTTGCTGTGAAAATGACAATGGTCCCAAAAATGTGTCAAAATTGTAGGCACAGGTGAAGCATCCAACTTCACTGCTTGCAGCCTGTCAAAGTCAATGGCAGGCTGAAATATGCAGGATTGGACTGAACACTGTACCAAGTGGTGCTCAAGTTTAGGGCCCTGTGCATTCAGGTATAAATGTCTGAAACGCAGAATACCTACATATTGGGGGAGAAACGCATGAAATCTGCCCGATATGCTGCCAGTGGAGACAAGTCCTAAAAACAGCACAGATCATTCCATAAAAGAAAAAATATATATTTGGTTAATTATGCATATTCAAATGTTTTTTTTTTTACTAATCCATATAAATACTCTTGTGTACGCATGTTCCCAGCCCCTTTATCCAGATGCCATATTTATTTATCTGTAGACTTTTAACTGGATTTTATATATTTAGTTTCCTGTATGCTTTGCAAAGTTTTCCTCCCAAGCTTGATGCTCCCAGGCCATAGTTAAAGGGTCACTAAAGGATTTTTTTTTTTTTAGCTAAATAGCTTCCTTTACCTTACTGCAGTACTGGTTTCATGTCCTCATTGTTCGTTTTTGCTTTGAAGTAGCTGTAATTCTGCTGTGATCTCCACACTTCCTGGTTGCCTGTTTCCTTATAACCATGGTACTGGGAGATTTTCACGGTGGTCTAAGCTGTCATTACTGTGTGTCTAAAACTCCAATCAGAACCAATCAGATTCATTTTAAAAACAAAACACTGCCCTGGATTTGTTTGTTTTTGTTCTGTGAGTCTTCCTGACTTACCTCTCACCCGGAACTTCATGTATGTACCTTTAAAACCGAAAGTGAAACTAGAGGCACATTATATGATAGATTAAATTCAATTTTTAATCATTTTTAAAAGGAATCAGTTAACTTTTATGTCTCTATACCCAATAAACAGTCATTTCAGCAAAAAAAAATTTTTTCCTTTAGTGACCCTTTAAGACACTGTCATTCATGCCTAATATTTAAATTCCCACAGGATTATGGGCTGATGCAGCTTCAGGAGGGGGCAGCGGATCACAGTTTCCGGGCCTTGCTCTGCACTCTTCTGCTTCTTTGCTATCACACCTTCCTGAGCTTTGTATTAGGTGAGTGCGCTTCACAAATGAACTTAATCTGTTTGTTTAATGCCAGCATATTACAAGACATTTTATAGTAGGGTGACCGTCCCCGGATTGAGGACACTGTCCCCGGACAAAGTCTGTCCCCGGATTGGATTTGAACAGGGGCTGGGGCAATTTCAAAGACAGTCAGTGCAGGATTAAAAAAAAAAATCTGAATTACACACCTCCGCCACTCCTACTAGCTTAAGGGGTGTATTTTTTCCATTATCTGTGCCCCTTTCTGATGATCATGTGCTGGTCGGAGCAGAGGGAATATTTCTTCAGTTTTGGGCACATGCCCATTCAGCTCCGCTCGCATGTTCTTCTGCCTTGGCTCAAGTCCCGGCCAGCCACCTGCCTGCTTATCTCCTTGCCTTCCCTGGCAGAGTGATCTTCCTCCACTCCCCACCTAGTAGTAGCCGGGGGCTCGGAGAGTGAGACTTGACAGGCTGGGAGCGGCGGGGCGAAGGGCAGAGAGTCGCGAAATGCCGCCATTACTAGTAAAAAAAATTCCCTGGATTTAATTTGAAAAATCTGGTCACCTTATTTTATAGAGTATAACAGTTTACACTCTAATGTCTACCCTACACTTACCCAGACATCCCGCAGAAGTAAGCATGTTTGTTCTCATGCCAGTTTAGACCAAAGCTATGTAAAGTGATTCAGTGATATACCTACAGCTAGTAAAAGAACATAAAAGTAAAGCTGTGATTTTTTTTTTTTATGCAGCCCGATAGCAACTTTACCCTCGCCACTCCATTCATTTTTAGGAGTGAAGAGGAATTCTTAGTACTTCTGGTTATGGGGAAAAATAACTACAATGTGACAGTGCTGATGCCTTTTGATTGGCCCAGCACTGTCACATGGGGGTAGTAGAGGGTCCTCAACCCTGTGTAATCTATGTCTGGGGTTAACTTGGAATTTAGACAGGACTTTTTCTGCATCAAAGTACTTGGGTACTTTGTTGCAGTAAGTGGGCTTGGCACTATATGACCATATAGTGATATAGTGTGACCAAACCCCCATATTTTTTTTAATATGTTCAGGTTTTTAAATAGCCTTACAGGATAATGTAATTTTTGCATGTGTGCACTGTAATCTGTTTTGTACTGTTTGTTGGTCTTATAGCAGCACCATCTTGAATGTAAACGCATGTTAGGGTGTGCCCCCCAAGTATGATTTTGTATGTATATTGTATGGACCAGGTTCCTTGGGCTGGAGCACCCCTCCCCCTCCACATTACCACTTATTAGTGGCCACCAGTGCATAGGAGGAATCCCTTCAGTTCTCCCACATAGAGGAGTTTGTGTCACATGGTTGAGACGCAGGATCTTTGATTCTATTACTAGGGTAGGATCCACAAATTTTGGGGTACTTTGACGTAGTAAGTGGGCTTAGCACTATATGACCATATAATGTGACCAAACCCCCATATTTTTTTTAATATGTTTTGGTTCCTACCTATGTTTTCAATTCTTCTATTTATACTACAATGTATTTCTGTTATCTGCATCCAGGTACTGGTAAAGGAAACGTGGAGGAAGCAGAGAATCTGCTACACCCGTATCTCAAACGCTATCCCAAGGTAAGGGAAGTTCAGCTTAAGTTTCCCGAATAATAACCTAGATTTAGAGATTCAGTTCATCTGGCATGGGTTCTATCTATCTATCTATCTATCTATCTATCTATCTATCTATCTATCTATGAATTTGTCACAGGAAGCAGCGGACACTGAGGCCACAGCATCCATACCAAACATTCTGTTTTCAGTGCAGCTCACTCCTGCTGAGCCTGATAAAATCTCTGCCACCCACTGTGCCCGTCAGACAGGCATAGCCACCAGTGGCGGCTGGTGCTCAAAATTTTTGGGGGGGCGCAAACGAAAAAAAAAAAAAAAACAATTGCAGCCTCACTGTTTACCCACTATATTTCACTATGGTTAAATCATGATGTATCATTATCATTATTTTCTCTAGTAAATAGTAATTTTAACCATTCATTTATTGTTCAACTGACACTCACTGGTGTTTGTTTATATCACAATATTTGTAGCGCGACTCCTTTTTCTTCCATATATGCTTGATGTTGTATGACATCCTTGAGACGCAGCTGATGTATGCACTTTATTTCTTTTTTTGGGTATGCGCAATAATCTTTTTCTTCCTCACTGTACGTATCAATTGTCATCACTGTGCCATGCCATCAAATGCAGTCACTGTGCCATCAAAACGCAACCACTGTGCCATGCCATCCAAACGCAGCCACCGTGCCATCAAAACGCAGCCACTGTGCCATGCCATCAAAACGCAGCCACCGTGCCATCAAAACACAGCCACTGTGCCATGCCATCAAAACGCAGCCACTGTGCCATGCCATCAAAACGCAACCACTGTGCCATGCCATCAAAACACAGCCACCGTGCCATCAAAACGCAACCACTGTGCCATGCCATCAAAACACAGCCACCGTGCCATCAAAACGCAGCCACTGTGCCATGCCATCAAAACGCAGCCACTGTGCCATGCCATCAAAACGTAACCACTGTGCCATGCCATCAAAACGCAGCCACTGTGCCATGCCATCAAAACACAGCCACTGTGCCATACCATCAAACGCAGCTACTGTGCCATCAATTGTCACCACTATGCCATCAAACACAGCCCCCATTTGTTGCCACTGTGCCCCCAATTGTAGCCACTGTGCCCCCACTTGTAGCCACTGTGTCCAGTACCCCCCCCCCGGCACTTACCTTTATGGCTTCTACGTCCCTCGATGTCCCTCGTCCCGCCCTCGATGACGCTTCAGCCAATCAGGTTACCTGATTGGCTGAGACGCCTGTCAGTCTTATCCTCGGATGTACGGCCGGTACGCCCCAAGGATGAGCTTCAGGAAGCCGACTACAGCCTCAGGGCTGTACTCGGACAGCATATCAGGGCCGCTGGCCCTGATAGGCACTTCCACACAGCCAGTCAGCTGCCGCTATTCAGCTGACCGGCGCTCAACTTCCGGCCAGCTGAATAGTGGATGGCAGCGGCGAAAATATACAGATTCATACAGTGTATGAATCTGTATATTTTACTGGCTGTGAGCGAGCCAGAGGGGGCGGCGCTCCTGCGTCCCTATGGACGCACCGCCACTGATAGCCACCATGATGTTTTGTCATGGGGTGGGTGACGTCTGATGGGGAACTCTGAGACTAGTTCCCCTGCAAGTCTGCCTCCCTGACAGTGAAGACAGTGGATGGACACCATATAATGGTGGCTATGGAATCTGTCCACTGTAAAACACAAGGCAGGAGGACCAAATGGGAAGCTAGACTCTCAGAGGGCAGTCCTAGAAATCAGTCACCTGTTAACATAAACATTTGAGCAGCTCCTGTCTGTCCAGACCTGCTGATGACATTGATATGAAGAAGGGCCTGTGATGGTGAGGAGGAATGGGATGACTGTGATGTGAAGGGGACTGTGATTTAAAAGGGGGGAAGGACTGTGATGTGAAGGGGACTGTGATTTAAAAGGGGGGAAGGACTATGATGTGAAGGGGACTGTGATTTAAAAGGGGGGGGGACTGTGTTGTGAAGGGGACTGTGATCTAAAAGGGGGGAAGGACTGTGATGTGAAGGGGACTGTGATTTAAAAGGGGGGGGGGACTGTGATCTAAAAGGGGGAGGACTGTGATGTGAAGGGGCAATGAGAACACTGATGTAAAAGGGGACCATGGTGTAAACAGGGGTGGGGCTGAGGATACTGAGGTAAAGGGGGGACTGTAATGTAAACAGGGGGGCTGAGGACACTGATGTAAAAGGGGAGTTTAATGTAAAATGGGGGGTACTGTGATGTGTAAGGGGTCTGTGATTTAAAGGGGGGTGAAGGGCACTCATGTGAAGAGGTCTGTGATATAGATGCAAAGGGAGTACTAAGGACACTGATAATGGGGATGGGCTGATTGTGATAAGACATGGGTGCTGTTATATGAAGGGGGGCGGAGACACTAATGTAAATGGAATATTGTGGTGTGAAGAGGGAGAACTAAGGACACTGATGGGGTGGGGATGGGGTCTGTGCTGTGCAGGGATCCATGATTATGTAAAGTGGGCTGTAATGTAAACAGGGGACTGGGGATACTGATGTGAATGGGAGATTGTGATGTGAAGGGGGGACTGAGGACACTGATGTAGAGGGGTCTGTAACGTGAATGGGGACTGTGATGTAAAGGGGGGGATGTGATGTGAAGGGGGGACTGAGGACACTGATGTAGAGGGGTCTGTAACGTGAATGGGGACTGTGATGTAAAGGGGGGGATGTGATGTGAAGGGGGGACTGAGGACACTGATGTAGAGGGGTCTGTAACGTGAATGGGGACTGTGATGTAAAGGGGGGGATGTGATGTGAAGGGGGGACTGAGGACACTGATGTAGAGGGGGGTCTGTAATGTGAATGGGAGATTGTGATGTGAAGGGGGGACTGAGGACACTGATGTAGAGGGGTCTGTAATGTGAATGGGGACTGTGATGTAAAGGGGGGGATGTGATGTGAAGGGGGGACTGAGGACACTGATGTAGAGGGGGGTCTGTAATGTGAATGGGAGATTGTGATGTGAAGGGGGGACTGAGGACACTGATGTAGAGGGGGGTCTGTAATGTGAATGGGAGATTGTGATGTAAAGGGGGGATGTGATGTGAAGGGAGATACTGATGTAAAGGGAAGCAACCTTTTTTTTCTGACCAAATGGTTATCACCTGGCTACAGAAACCTGATATGTGGCTGCTACAGTTACTTCACTTGTATAATTCCTTTATTTTACATTGACACTATCAGTATAGGAAGTACTGTTTATTTCATTTTTATTTCATCTTCTTTGAAATGCAGAGTGCCCAGCTGAGCTGCTATTAAATATTAATAGGTCAGTCATGCTCATTAATGCATATATGAAAAGGTTAGAGTTTAGGATTCATTTGCTATCAAAACATTAGCTCAGTTGCTTAAAAAGATTAATTTCAATCCTTTCTTATAGACTTTTTAGGATTTTTTTTTGTTATTTTGTATACATTCGTACAGTATGTATTATTTTCAGGACTAAGAAAAAACAATAAGATTACCTTTTTGTCAGAATTTGTTATTTTAAAAATCACCTTTTCTACTTTTTATGCATTTACCTGACAAATCTAAACTCCATTTAAAAAAAAAAAAAAATGTTTACAGACCTGAATAGCTGAAGCTAAAATTAGACACACAGCTTTTTTTTTTATATATCGGTGTCATGGATGCACCCTGTATTTTAACAAATAAAGCTTGAAAGCTTTTATTTACAGTAAATTGCAAAATGTAAAACAGTTTAAAACATATTCATTATGAACATAAGACAAAATGTAAAATATATGAACTCAAAATTACTGTAGTTTCATTTCAATATCAATATCTGTGTGGTGAATTGCTACTATCTCTACTTGTTAGCAAATAGTAGAGTTATATCTTTTTTTTTTTTTTTTAACATTACTTTTTTATTCAACATTTTCTTATTTACCAGTTTTACAATATTCATACAAATTTAAAGCGGAGTTCCGGCCACAATTTCACTTTTTAAATATAAATACCCCTGTAATACACAAGCTTAATGTATTCTAGTAAAGTTAGTCTGTAAACTAAGGTCCGTTTTGTTAGGTTGTTACAGCATTTAGACACTTTATAAAATAGAAATTGACTGGGGCCATCTTAAGTGTGGGCATCATGAAGCCAGACTGTATGACTTCCTGGATTTCAGCCTTGCAGATCCCGCACATGCTCAGTGCTGCACAAGCAGTGTAATAGGTTTCAGATCAGGTTTCAGCACCTGTACTGTCCAAGTCACATGATTCTTCGAGACTGGGGAGTGCACAGACTCCTGGAAAGTTACACCCACTACATTCCCAGGAGTCTGTGCGGTGTAGGTTAGGAAGCTTAAGCACCTAGGTGCAGGAAGAGGGAAGATTAACTATTCTGCCTAGCAACAACACTTTGAAGGCATCTAAAAAAATATTTTTTTTTCTTCAAGGACTAATGACATTTGTTTAAAACTACTGATGTAATGTTATATTTATGGGTGGAACTCCACTTTAACATGTTAACGGTTATATTATATCTTACAATGAATTTACCAGAACTGTGTGTGTTCAGAGCTAAAACTTTTTTTTTTTTTTGTATGTCTTTCCAGGGTTCTATTTTCCTTTTCTTTGCTGGAAGAATAGAAGAAATTAAAGGGAACATTAATGCTGTAAGAAAATGGATAAAACAAATATATTTAACAGGGTCACAGCAATGTATAATGCGCAGTACCCCGTGGCATCCGGAATCTTTCATTGCCCTCAGATGTAAAATGTCATTTGATTTCTGCCCAGTATTTTCCAAATTTTAGTTAGTAGTCTTCATGTTTTAGCAAAATGGTTTAATGCCGAACTCCAGACTAATGCCGCGTACACACGATCATTTTTCGGCATTAAAAAAACGTTCTTGTGTGGGCTACACATCATTTGTCCTGAAAAACGACAAAAAAAATTCGAACATGCTGAATTTTTTAACGTCGTTTTAAACAATGTCGTTTTTCGGGTTGTAAAAAATGATCGTGTGTGGGCTAAAACGATGTAAAAAACCTGCGCATGCTCAGAAGCAAGTTGTGAGACGAGAGCGCTCGTTCTGGTAAAACTACCATTCATAATGGAGTAAGCACATTCATCACGCTGTAACAGACAAAAAAGCGCGAATAGTCTTTTACCAACACAGAATCGGCTAAAGCAGCCCAAAGGCCAATGGAACTTCCCCTTTATAGTGCCGTCGTACGTGTTTCACGTCACCGCGCTTTGCTAGAGCATTTTTTTAAAAACAACGGTGTGTAGGTAACGTTTTTTTAATGATGAAGTTGGGAAAACATCGTTTTTTGGACATGCTGAAAAATGATTGTGTGTACGCGGCATTACCTTCAGTCTTGCACAGTTGTACAGGTGAGACTGAAGTTGCCTCCTCTGATTTCATTGCACACAGTGAACTTCTCACAGTGTACATCAGAAGCTGCAGCAAATCAGAGAGAGTCCACCTAATTTCCTGGCCGGAGAATGTCCAGCATCATCTAACCATTTCCCCTCCAGCCTGGTTCTTTTTCATTAATTTAGGCCCCTTTTACACTGGGGCGGTTTGCAGGCGCTATCGTGCTAAAAATAGCGCCTGCAAACCGACCCTAAACAGCGGCTGCTGTTTCTCCAATGTGAAAGCCAGAGGGCTTTCACACTGGAGCGGTGCATTAGCAGGACATCTCCAAAAGTCCTGCTAGCCGCATCTTTGGAGCGGTGTGTTTACCGCTCTTCCACCGCTCCTTCCCATTGAAAGCAATGGTAAACCGCCGATATACCGCCGGCAATGCGCCTCTGCAGAGGCACATTGCCGGCGGTATTAACCCTTTTTCAGCCGCTAGCGGGGGTTAAAACCGCACCGCTAGCGGCCGAATACCGATGGTATAGCGCCGCTATTTTGGCGGACTATACCGCCATTGCACCTCCCGCCCCAGTGTGAAAGGAGCCTTAGAGATAGAGGTTTAGCATTACACGTGAGCATTGCCTAGGGCAGTCTGCATGGAAATACAGCCTGCAAAGGAACATGCAGTCTTCCAGACTGAAAAGATTAGGGCTTTTTTTCAGGGGGAACTTGGGGGAACTCAGTTCCACCCCCTTTGGCTCAGACCCTTTGGTGCCTGCTCACCACAATCACTTGTAAACACAGAAGTCTGGTTTCTGTGTTTACAAGTGACAGCTCTGCACTCTGTGTGTAACCCCCTGAACTCTGCACTCTGTATGTAATGCAATCCTGGTATTTAATGCCCCTTTAAGACCCTTCTACTGTTTGTGAAATCTGAACGGGGTCGTGGTTGAGTTCCTGCACCTATTTTCTGAGAAAAAAAGCTCTGTTATTCTCTGTAGGCCATCGAGAGGTTTGAGGAGTGCTGTGAAGCCCAGCAGACCTGGAAGCAGTTCCATCATATGTGTTACTGGCAGCTGATGTGGTGCTTTACCTACAAGCAGCAATGGAAGATGGCATACTTCTACGCTGACCTTCTGAGTAAGGAAAGCTCCTGGTCAAAGGTATTTAAATAAGTTTAAGTCAGTGAATTATGTTGATGTTGTAGACCTGTTCAGAATAGAATGGCCTATGTAACAGCCCCACCTTCAGCCTGTGCCGAGGTATATTGGTGCAGCACTTCCCTTATCTGGCAATGCCCCAACTACCAGGCATGGACTGGCCATTGGGACTACAGGGAGTTTCCCGGTGGGTCGATGGCTCAGTGGGCCGGCTTCAGTGACAGCGGACCGCCGCCCCCTCCACTCCTCCGTTTTTCCTTTCCCGCAACGCTCACCTGGGGAGGAACAGAGAAACAGGGGGAGGACCAGAGGAGCATGGGGGGAGGGGACCGACAGCTGACTCAACAGCTATGGCCTGGGAGTTTCTCACTTCTGCCTAATCTTGTCCCATAAGGGGGGCACCGAACTGATTCTTTGCCCCAGGTAAAATAATGTCTAGCTTCCCCACTGGTACTGCCTATAAGAGTACCAGTGCCAGCCGTTCTACTAGCTAGTGAAGGGGGAGTGGGGGCTTGGGTGGCTGGGGGGGGCGGGAGTTGTCCGGCCACCATGGGAGAGACCTGTCAAAGTGGGCCACCTTGGTGGTGTCCTCCCCGCTTCTCCCGCGCTGTCTCTGAGCGCCGCCGCCGACATATACCAAGCGCAGTACACTCTGGTACACTCAGCTAGGCTCGGCCACGCTCGGCTCCTCTCGCACAAAGGCTAGGAGGCGGCACAGGGCGTGACCGAGCCTAGCCAAGTGTACCCGAGTGTACTGCGCTCGGTATATGTCGGCGGCGGCGCTCAGAGACATCGCGGATCGGCGTATAATGCGCACCCACGATTTTCCCCTGATTTTAAGGGGAAAAAAGTGCGCGTTATACGCCGATAAATATGGTATATGGACACCCTAAAGTGTATGTACTCTGTAATGAAAGGCATAATACCACAGGGCTGAACAACAGAAATCCCCCAAATTTCCCATCCACGCCAAAAAGCATGGATTGATGAATCTGCACTGCTGGCTGCTATATTCAGACAGTTACAACGCCAGCAGCTGTCTGAATACCTGAACGGTGACTACATCTGATTGGATACAGTCATGGTTCAGTTGACAATTTTCCATGGCACCTTCAATTTTTTTCAATTATTATTTATTATAGTTATATAGCGCCTACAGTTTGCACAGTGCTTTACAAAATGAAGGCAGACATTATAGTTACAATACAATTTGGTACAAGAGGAATCGGAACCCTGCTTGTTAGAGCTTACTATGGAAGAGGGAGGGTTAATTGATACAAAAGGTATTAACTGTGGGGGATGAGCTGATGGAGAATGTCAAAAAAACTGGTTATTATTTAGAAGCCAGATAGGCTTCTTTAACCACTTAAGGACCTTTTCACGCCAATATTCGTCGGCGGCATGGCTGGGCACAAGCACGTACCTGTACGTCCTCTTTAAGTGCCCAGCCGTGGGGTCGCGAGCAAAGCTCCGTGACCGGGCCGCCGGTGTCCTGCAATCGGTCACCGGAGCTGAAGAACGGGAGAGGTGTGTAAACACACCTTCCTTGTTCTTCATTGTGGCAATGTCAGTGATCGTCTGTTTCCTGATATAGGGAAAGACGATCACTGATGTCACACATCCAGTCCAGCCCTGCCCCCCTACAGTTAGAAACACATATGAGGTCACACTTAACCCCTACAGTGCACTCTAGTGGTTAACTTGTCATTTTCACAGTAAACAGTGCATTTTTATAGCACTTTTCGCTGTGAAAATGACAATGGTCCCAAAAATGTGTCAAAATTGTCCGATGTGTCCGCCATAATGTCGCAGTCACAAAAAAAATCGCTGATCGCCGCTATTAGTAGTTTAAAAAAAAAATATTATTAAAAATGCAATAAAACTATCCCCTATTTTGTAAACGCTATAAATTTTGCGCAAACCAATCGATAAACGCTTATTGCGATTATTTTTTTTACCAAAAATAGGTAGAAGAATACGTATCGGCCTAAACTGAGGGAATTTTTTTTTTATATATATTTTTGGGGGATATTTATTATAGCAAAAAATATAGATTTTTTTTCAAAATTGTCACTCTATTTTTGTTTATAGCGCAAAAAATAAAAACCGCAGAGGCGATCAAATACCACCAAAAGAAAGCTCTATTTGTGGGAAAAAAGGACACCAATTTTGTTTGGGAGCCACGTCGCACGACCGCGCAATTGTCAGTTAAAGTGACGCAGTGCCGAATCGCAAAAAGGGGCAAGGTTCTTAACCTGCATAATGGTCCGGGTCTTAAGTGGTTAAAGAGAAGGGTTTTCACGGATCGTCTAAAGATGGCTAGATTCGCAGACAGTTGGACAGATTGGGATAGGGAGTTCCAAAGGATGGGAGAAGCTTGGGAGAAATCCTGAAGGCGAGCATGGGAGGAGGGGACAAATGAGCTAGAGAGTAGGAGGAGATCTTGGGAGGACCAAAGAGAGCCCCTTGGGTGATATTTTGAGGAGAGAGAGAGAGCTGCATCCTCTCCTGGGCCCCATGTCCCAGTCTGCAGTCCCTGTCTGTGGGACTCAGAATGATTCCTTCACCTGGTGGTCACCAAGATAGAAGGTGAGGAGTTGTAACCTTTATAGCTATGGCTGTTGTAGTAATACCTGTAAAAGTGTGATTTTCCACTGACCTAAGGGGTGTCCTTTCTCACTTCCTGTAGTGTTTCTGTTACAGGAAGTAAGGTGAAATCCTCCCAAGGGGGATGCAGACAGCAATAAAGTAATAATTTGCTGCCTGTGCCCCCCATTATTAGGGAGATTCACCCTCTCGGTTGTCCCATTTACCACTATCACAGAGAATAAAAAGTGAAAGAAAATCGCAAATTTTGGGTTGTTACCAGAACAGGAATAGAGGGGAAATCTTCCAATAAGGACACTGTTGACTCTAGTGACATTCAAGGATTTCTCTCACTTCCTGTGGTGGCTATGGGAGAGGAAGTGAAGGGAAATCTCCCCAATGGGACACTCTTACTCTATCCAAAATGCATTTATTGATACTTTAGTATTTACAGTCTCTGTATTTGCAAGTTTTGCCCATCTTTTAAATATTTAATTTAACCTCTTGCCCACGGCCCCATGTCCAAAAGACGTCCTCTTTTTAAAGATGGATATCTCGGTAACGGCAGCAGCTGCTGCCACAACCGAGATATCCATCTCTTCAGTGGGCGGTCCTGTACATGATAACGGCGGTCTCCGCGGCGGATTCGCCGCGAGATCGCCGTTATCGGTGGCGGGAGAGGGGCCCCCCCTCCCGCCGCTCTCCCGCGCCCTCCGCCGCTTACCGGAGCCGTCGATCGGGACGATCGGGTCCGTTCGGCAGCTGACTGTGGTTGCGAGTGAGGGAAAAATGTCCTTCACCCGTCCCCATAGCTCTGCTAGGTGGAAGTGACGTCAAAACGTCAGTCCCGCCCAGCGTCTTAAAGAAACATTTTTTTTTTGTCATTTGAAAAAATGACAGTTTCAATTTTTTTTTCTTTTTTTTGCATTTAAGTCTAAATATGAGATGTGAGGTCTTTTTGACCCCAGATCTCATATTTAAGACGACCTGTCATGATTTTTTCTATTACAAGGGATGTAATAGGAATAAAAGTGATCAATTTTTTTTTTTTTATTTCAGTGTAAAAAATTATTAACTAAATAAAAATAAATAAGAAAACAAAAAAAAATGTTTTTAAAGCGCCCCGTCCCGACGAGCTCGCGCACAGAAGCGAACGCATACGCGAGTAGCGCCCGCATATGAAAACGGTGTTCAAACCACACAAGTGAGGTATCGCCACGATCGTTAGAGCGAGAGCAATAATTCTAGCCCTAGACCTACTCTGTAACTCAAAAAATGTAACCTGTAGAATTTTTTAAACGTCGCCTATTGAGATTTTTAAGGGTAAAAGTTTGACGTCATGCCACGAGCGGGCGCAATTTTTCAGCATGACATGTTAGGTATCACTTTACTCGGCGTAACATTATCCTTCACAATATATAAAAAAATTGGGCAAAATTTATTGTTGTCTTATTTTTTAATTCAAAAAAGTGATTTTTTTCCAAAAAAAGTGCGCTTGTAAGACCGCTGCGCAAATACGGTGTGACAAAAAGTATTGCAATGGCTGCCATTTTATTCTCTAGGGTGTTAGAAAAAAATATATATATAATGTTTGGGGGTTTTAAGTAATTTTCTAGCAAAAAAAACTGTTGTAGTCTCGTAAACACCGAATCTGAAAAACAAGCTCGGTGGGAAAGAGGTTAATTTTATAATGAATGAATATTTTATATATGATATGCTACTTCTTTCCCAGGCCACATATATGTATATGAAGGCGGCCTATCTCAGCATGTTTGCCTCAAATGACTCCAAACCCTTCGGGGAGGACGAAGCACAACTTTTCAGGTAAGAAGGAATGAATGTATGATCGCTTGCTGCCCGTCTACAACATACAATGCCGGTTAGATCATGTAAGATTTAGGCTGAATTCAAGAATTGTTTATGAAACTTTCGCCTTTACATCCTCAGCTGAAATATTGCACTAGCTACCTTGGAGCTTTACAACCATGTGTTTGTATTATCAGATAGTTTTTATTGAACTGGCCGTCACCCGTCATTCGGCGTAGGCTTTAGGGCAAAGGTGCATTTTGAGACCCCCCACCGTTCTGCTAACACTCCCTCCACAACGGCACTCCTGGAGAAGTTTTTTAATTTTTACATTATTTGTTAACTTTTATGTGTCTCCTTATATCATGTTTCTCAACTTCAGTCCTCAAGGCACCCCAACAGGTCATGTTTTCAGGCTTGCTATTAGTTTTCACAGGTGATTTGATCAGTTTCACTGCCTTAGTAATTATCACAGCCGTTTCAGCCGAGGGAAATCCTGAAAACATGAGGCGCCTTGAGGACTGGAGTTGAGAAACACTGCTTTATATGCTTAAAACACTTTTTCTTTAATTTTTGTTAATTTACTTTTACATAATCACATAGGGAACCAATAGCTGCCTAGGTGATAGCATATAGGTGACAGGTTCTTTTTCATGGAGATATATTGGGGTCTATTAGACCCTGGATGTCTCCTCTCTAATCCACACAGACTGTGTTCCATCAGTTGCCTCCCCCAGCACTGATCCTGAGAATGACAGCTCCAGTTCAGGAAGTGATGTAATACAAGTCACTTCCTGGCCTATGTACAAGGGCTGAGCAGATGGAGGTCCACTGAACTCTCACCACCCTTCCCAGTGACACCTGCCATGACAGCGCCGGACCCCCAGGTAAGACAGCGGAGCTCGGTAAACATAACACATGGGGGGGGGGGGTCCCCTTTATCCTGGCACCCTAAGGCGGCTGCTTAAAGGGTCACTAAAGGAAAAAAAAAATTGCCTAAAATGAATGTCTGCAAGGTAGACAGACAGAATAGTGTAATGATTCTGTTAAACGAGTAAATACCTATTAAATTCCTTCATCTATATCACCTCCGGCATTCTAGTTTCTGTTCTCTCATTCACTTCCTGGTTTGCATTGTTTGTTCATGTAAGAACTACATTTCACAGTATGCATTGCGGCACGCCCAGTAATTCACACCTCCTTGAGGTCTCTAACATGTAGAGAGCGTCCTGACGCACAAATGTAGTTCCCAGGAGGGGGCGAGCACGTTACTGACCACCGCAGTAAAGCCTCCCGTCACGGTGGTCAGTAAAATCAGACAAGCAGGAAGTGAACAGAACAGAGAAGAAATAGAGCAACTTCTGAGCAAAAATGAACAATGAGGAAGTGAAAAGAGGAATGTCTGCGGGTAAAGGATGCTTATTATGAAAAAAAAAAAAATTCCTTTACAACCCCTTTAACCTGCCTAATGCTAGTGCTGGCCCTGCATTTGTCACCACTCAGTGGTGGAGAAAATATCTTCTAAAGGAGACACTTACAGTAACCAGTATAAGGCCCATACGTGGTCACTATAAAAGGGAAGTTCAATACCAAGCGCGCCACCCTTTGGGCTCCCTCTGCTAATCTCAGTTACATAGTTACATAGTTAGTCGGGTTGAAAAAAGACACAAGTCCATCCAGTCCAACCACAAATAAAAAAATAAACAAACAAAATAAAAAACACAGTACAATCCCATACACCCAACTCCATATCCACAGTTGATCCAGAGTAAGGCAAAAAAAAATAAAAAATCTGTGTTAGAAGTTTGGAGAGAGACGATTCACGCTTATATGTCATCTGCTGCTGTTCCCGATCTCTCTGAGTCTCTGAGAAATCAGTTTGTCAGAACTCTGTGTGAATATCAGCAGCAAAACAACTTCATTATTCTAGCATTATAAAGAAGAAGAGAGTGCGCTGCATTGAAAGATTAAAAAATTTGCAGCGTGACGAATGTGCTATCTCCATTATGAACACTAGTTTTACCAGACCGAGCGCTTCCGTCTTGTACTTGATTCAGAGCATGTGTAGAATTTTGTGCATCGGAATTGTCTACACCCAGTTGGAATTTCCGTCAACAAGCTCCTATCGAACATTTGTTGTCAGAAATTCCGATCGCGTGTACGCGGCATAAATATTCACCTTTTATTGTATAAGAACTGAATCTAAACACATCCACAGATAAGTACAGACCAAGATGCACAGCTAACGCGTTTCACACCAGTTATGGCGCTAGCTTTGCGTGTTGGTCTGTACTTACTCGTGGATGTGTTTGGATTCTGCTTTTATACAATAAAAGGTAAACATTTGGAGTGCGGCTATCCAGCGTTTTTGTTTTCATGTTCCTGTTACATCCAGAGCCGACACCCTGTCCGTTGTGGAGACAGCTGATGCGAGGGGCGATTATCTTAGAGCGGTGAACTTTCATTACTTTAATTGTCAGAAAGTTTCCATGTGTTTGGAAAAAATCCAGGAGCACAAATCTGAAGTGACAAACCCCTAGAGGTCTTACATTTTGGGGTATAGAGAGGGTCAATATACATTCGTCATCTCAGCCAAAGAGAGTCTTTTTGGATTTTTGACGCTAAAGTTTTAACGCCTGAAGGATTAAATGTAGATTTCGATTTAAATTGCTTAATTTCTGATAGATGATTCTTTTTATGTAATTTTTATTTTGTATGTTGGTAAGATATATATATAAAAAATTCTCTCTGTAAAGGATGGCAGCGGGTGCATAATTAAACTGTTCATAGGAATTTATATGTGGGCAAATATTTTGATAAAACTTTAGGCGTCAGTATTGTACCCAATTTTATATATTTTTGTAATTTTATATTTATTGTGGTCCTTTTTTGTGTCCTGATCCTTTTAGGATTTGTTGGGCATGTTAATAGCTCACTGTGTTTTCTGTATTTTATATAGTGTTAGAATGTGCTGGTTCTTTGATTTGTTTATATATCTTTTTTTGGGCTGTGGCAATTGGACAGCTTATCTTAGATATTTCATGCTCTCTGTCTTTTGGTCTGACCGACGCTTGTAGCGCTGATAGGCTATAATTAATCCGGAGCCGCGGTATTCGCCACTTTCTTCCGGCATCTGTTGTCAAGGCAACAGAGTATATTTAAATGATGTCGGGTGACCCTAAAGCTCCACCCCCTGAGGATATTTCTGATGAACGTAACACGTACGGGGGAGGAGCAGACGTCACCCGCTGCCTCCCTAATTCACACACAGCATGCTTTTCTGTGTTACATGCCTTGTTACAATTGTTATCATGTGAGTAGGAATCTTCGTTTTTAATAAACTTTTGAATGTTATACGGAGAGCACTTAGATCTTTTTTTATGGTCCTGGTTTCCAACCTGGGGTATCGCATTGGAGGATCGGATCCATCAATCATCTGTTGTAACTTACCCTTGTGAGTGATCTGCGCTTGTGACTTTTAGTTCAGAGGTCCACTCTATGAATTGAGCGGCATGATAAGTTTGGAGGTGGAGGGTTTGTCACTTCAGATTTGTGCTCCCGGAGTTTTTCCAAACACGTGAAAAAATTCTGTTCACCTCTTCTGGGATTTGTGGTTCATCCGCTCTGTCATTTGGACTTGAAAAATTAGTTTTTACTGTATTATTGTGATTTTTGTGAGGATCTATTAGTGTTCCAGCTTGCATGTTATTTCTTGTTCCTTTGCGTTGATTGCATTTTTATATTATTAATAGAATGAAAACCTCCTTTGGGTAAATGCCATATGGTAATAAATATATGGCATACACCATAATACCAAAAGTATTGGGACGCCTGCCTTTACACGCTCATGAACTTTAATGGCATCCCAGTCTTTGTCTGTAGGGTTCAATATTGAGTTGGCCCACCCTTTGCAGCTTTAACTCTGCTAAGATGCCATTAAAGTTCATGTGCGTGTAAAGGCAGGCGTCCCAATACTTTTGTTAATATAGTGTATGTCATGCTATATTGAATGATATATACCCAGGAACAGGTCTAACATTCGAAAGCACCAAAATGTGTGTTGGCCCGTGCAATGCCCGTGCAATGCACGGGCCAACACACATTTTGGTGCTTTCGAATGTTAGACCTGTTCCTGGGTATATTTGACCCCTTGGTTCCAAAAATGGTGCAAATATTTCCCTATCAGTTCTAGTTTATGAGATACAACACAATTACCATATACCACTCTTTAATCTGGTCACCTGTCAAAAATCAGGATTTAAATATGGCAAAATACATCAGGTTAATTCAGGTGGCCATAACCTCCATGGTGCTCCATCTGCAAAAATAAAAAACAATATGTGGCAATATACACACCTCCTATACGATCCTAACTATAATACAGGCAACTCTGCCACGGTGTGATTCTCCATCATACTCTCGGGCCTGTCTATAGCCCATCTTATAATTGTGTTTGCCTCCACAGACAGGTACCACGGTTAAAAGTGAAAATAGCTGGAAAATCTCTTCCCACCGAGAAATTTGCCATCCGGAAATCTCGTAGGTATCAGGCGCAGATCCACACTCCTCTGCCTGTCCCTCCATTGGTATGACTCTTATGTTTACTCATTGGTTAGATGTCAGTTAACCGCTTGCCCACCAGCCGCCATCATTATACTGCGACAGGTTGACGCGGCTGCGCGAATCGCCATAGGTGTACATCGGCTGCTTTAAGAGCAATAGGAGTCAGAGTCGATGTGCGTGGCCAGCGGCCACGATGTACGTCGGCCACCCGCGATCGCTCCACAGAGAGCCAGGATGGGGATCTATATGTCAGTGTAAACAAAGGCGATCCCCGTTCTGACAGGGGAGTACAGAGAAATCGTCTGTTCCTAGTGATCAAGAACAGTAATCTCTCTGTACTGCCAGTCAGTCCCCTCCCCCCACAGTTAGAAACACCTCCCTAGGACACACTTAACACCTTGATTGTCCCCTAGTGTTAACTCCTTTCCTGCCAGTGTCATTTATACAGTAATCAGTGGCTATTTTTAGCACTGATTGCTGTATGAATGTCACTGGTCCCAAAAAAGTGCCTAAAGTGTCCGATCTGTCTGCTGCAATGTCACAGTCCCGCTAAAAATCGCTGATCACTGCCATTACCACTAGAAAATAAATGAATAATAAAAATGCCATATTTTGTAGACGCTATAACTTTTGCGCAAACCAATCAATATACACTTATTGTGATTTTTCTTTTCCAAAAATATGTAGAAGAATACATATTGGCCTAAACTGAGGAAGAAATTATTTTTTTGGCCATATTTATTGTGGCAAAAAGTAAAAAAAATATATATATATGATTTTTCTAAATTGTACCCCCTCTATCTCACACCAGCAAAAGCCGGTGTCTCGGGTCCTGATTGAATGGATTTATAGCTTTGCAGCCATTGGCTCCCGCTGTTGTCAATCAAATCTAATGACGTGGGCACCGGAGGGCGGGGCTGAGTCCTGCTTTCTGTATGAATAGACACAGAAGCAGGACTCGGGAGCGTGCCCGCACAGGTGTCCACAAAGTAGAGCGCTTCTCCGACGGGGCACTAGAGAAGAGAAGCCAGGAGCGGGACCCCAGAAGAGGAGGATCGGGGCCACTCTGTGCAAAACCAACTGCACAGCGGAGGTAAGTATGAAATGTTTGTTTTTGTGTGTTTTTTTAAAACCTGAACCTTTACAACCGCTTTAACCTCCTGGGACCCGTGCTATAGTCAAATGACGGCTACAGCGCGGATCCCAAAATCCAACAGGACGTCAATTGACGTCCGCCCCTTTGGGCGTTCCCCGCGCGCGCTCCAGAGCGCGCAGCGGGGAAACTCTGTGTTGGCTGTGTCCCTTGGACACAGCCAATTACAGATCGCCGCAAACGGCCAAACATATGAGATCATCTCTCATTGCCATTTTACACAGAGACAGCGGTGCTGTCTCTGAAGAGGAGACCGATCTGTGTCCCTTGTACATAGAGACACAGATCGGTCACCCCCCCCCAGTCACCCCCCCTCCACCTACAGTTAGAACACAATGCAGGGATACATTTAACCCCTTCCTCCCCCCTAGTGTTAACCCCTTCAATGCCAGTCACATTTATACTGTAATTAGTGCATATTTATAGCACTGATCGCAGTATAAATGTGAATGGCGCCAAAAATGTGTCAAAAGTGTCTGATGTGTCCGCCATAACGTCGCAGTCCCAATAAAAATCGCAGATCGCCGCCATTTCTAGTAAATAAATAATAAAAAATAATAATTCTGTCCCTTATTTTGTAGGCGCTATAACTTTTGCGCAAACCAGTCGCTTATTGCGATTTTTTTTTACCAAAAATATGTAGAAGAATACGTATCGGCCTAAACTGAAAAAAAAAAATGTTTTTTTTTTTTAAATTGGGATATTTATTATAGCAACAAGTAAAAAATATTGTATTTTTTTCAAAATTGTCGCTCTTTTTTGTTTATAGCGCAAAAATAAAAGCACAATTAGGCTGTTATTTCTGTCTGTGTACCCATTAAGGAGATTCACTCTCTCTAATTGTTCCGATGACTGGCAATAAAAGTGAGGGCAAATCCAAAATTATGAGTTGCCACCAGAACAGGAATAGAGGGGAAATTGTCCAATGGTGGCACCTTCTCCTCTGAAACTCTCTATGAGGAGATTCCCCTCCCATTGCAAAGACATCCTCTTACTCTCTGTTGAGTCTACAGGACAGAAAGTGAAGAGAAATCTCCCATATAAAACACAAATAGCAAAAAGAAAACTAGAGAGGCTTTAACCTTTTCCTACTCTATCCATAGTAACATAGACCATCTTGTCCAAGCAATTAAAAAAAACTGCCAAAACCAAAGCGAAAAAATGGTTTTAGATATACTTTAACTCCTAAGAACTCTGGCACTGACACCTACAAATCAGACTTCTCTATGGGCAGAGGTAAATCAAATAACTCTCTTTCCTATTGTTGCTTCCTCCTAAACAGCATTGTGAAATCCAGAGGGTATAAGGCTGTGTAGCTGTTAAACAAAGGTGCCAAAATGTCATCACAAGTGTCGCTGAGAGTTATACTTCAGGAACTAGCACCTTCATGTATTATGACAAAGTAATGCAAAAAAAAAAAAAACAACTCATATAAATGAAATTATTTCTCTTTACGTGTTTCCTTGGTGGTATGACATCTGTATGCTTAGTGATGATTATCCTAGACCAGTGATGGCGAACCTTGGCACCCCAGATGTTTTGGAACAACATTTCCCATGATGCTCTAGTACACTGCAAAGTGCATGAGCATCATGGGAAATGTAGTTCCAAAACATCTGGGGTGCCAAGGTTCGCCATCACTGTCCTAGACGTTGTATGCTTTACAGAGGTCAGGAATAGATTTGTTCATCTGAATTGCTTCCCTTCACAGGAGATGATGTATATCTGGAATGGCTATGCTGTCATTGGGAAGCAGAGGGATCTCACCGAGGACATGCTGGAGACTTTGAACCAGTCAGAGGAAGCTCTGGAAGGAGCTGCAGGTAGCAAGTCATGTAATTTAAGGCAAGCACTCATTTTTCGGGTGTTTTTGCATGTGGGGCCCAGTGGCTGATACATTCAGATGTCTGCTGGATTTATCTGCCATGCTGTCATTCCTATTACCGTATTTATCGGCATATAACACACACAGACATATAACACGCACCCTAACTTTAAGAGGGAAGTTTCAGGAAAAAAAACTTTCCACAGCCCCCTGCGTACAACACGCAGGCACAGTTTACCCTCTATTTTCAGGGTAAAAAAAGTGAGTGTTGTACGCCAATAAATACAGTACTTTACCTATTTTGGGCTAATTTAAAGGGTACCTGTGTCCTCCTTTCAAGGTAGTCATAGACGTAAGACAACCATTGAACTATCTCCTAAATGATCTCATGCCTATAGGTACCTGCAGATCTTGACCAGTTAGAAAACACGCTTTGGTTTCCCGTGACATTCGTTTTTATTGAAAGTGTTCCTCCTGCCTCTCATTTCTGTAGCATAAACATGAATGCTTAGGTGACCCAGGCTCTTTTTCTCATGCCTGAAGATGGGCCAAAAGTACTCTTAACAAAGTTGGATTGAACCTGTGTGTTTGACCTTCCTCTGATGTCTATATTCATTTTCTTAATTGGAGCATCCCTAAACATGGCCAATACCAAAACTTGGCTAGGAATGATTGATGGGTGTAGACAAAATGCCCTGTGATGACACATCCATCACAACAACAATAATGTGATGCCTAAATGTAATGTTTATTGCCGTATACATTGGAGTTAATAAATGGTATACCTTGGTGTCAATATATCACCATCCTCTAATACTTGGGAAAACTGCCAATAAAAGTTCACACATTGCAATCATTTCAGTAAATGGGCAATCCCAAATGCCAGAAGCCTATACACTCAAAGGTACCAACATAAATGTACAATAATAGTGTTAGGATGTATTTAGTTACAGCATTTTATGCTTGTTGTTTATATATACCATCTAAAGTCACTAAATGTATATTGCAAGCTTTTCGCGCTCAATAAATCAGTGCCCCTCAAAAAGTCGAGACCATGAGTGCTTGCATGCCATCTATAAGTTACCTTATGTACTATGATAGTTAGAGCTCAAACTTGCAAACATTTCAGTCCACATTGTGAACTCTGTGTTTTGGGCCAGTAACTAGGAGTGTCTGCATACAGTGCATCCAATGTTTGCTCAGAGATGGCTGCCAAGACCTAGGATTGTAAGTAAATCATGGCTCCTCAGATGACCGACCCCAGACAGCGATCACCAGCTTCAGTGATCTAGCCATAAGTCTGTAAGCAGCAAAATGAACTATTGTTGGGCCTTCATGGTTACAAGTAGTCACAAAAGGGTGACTATACATGGCCCTATAATCGCAATCATTTTTGAACATCATTGTTTAAGCTGACCTCTTAGGGGGTGATAATGAGCATCTATAGTGGTTATATGCACTTGTTATTACAGGGTGATTTTTTTTATTTATTGGAAAACTTCCCTGTGATGGAGCTTGACCCTAGGCTCTGTGTAGGAGACGGGGTACAGTACAGCATGTGTGCAACTGTCACTGTTGGGCAAGAATTTATTAGGCTCTGATGCTCCAAAGACTTACTCAAAGAAGAGCAGATTTTCCCCTATTTGCTACTCTGGATAAGATATGTTTCCATTTGTGGTTGTATTCGGGTAACACACCTGGTCATTTTCAGACGATTTTCAAACACAAAAACGACAAAATATATAGGGAGGCCATCACATCAATTTAAATCATTTTATGTTGTTGATAGAGACTGTAGGTGACATGTTGTATTCATATGTTGACATTAGTCATTGGGGGTGGTTTACTAAAAATGGAGCACTCAGAATCTTGTACAGCTCTGCATGGTACTCCCCTATAAATTTGCCCTTACCATGATATAATTTATTGTGAAAAAGAGAACAAGAAGATAGGAAGAAGGAAAAGTCCATGTAGTGACAAAGTCCATCCAAAAAATGTGTGCACCATCCGCTTCTAACTTCAGCTTGTTCAATTAAGCTTTGACAATAAAACCTGGAAGCTGATTGGTTTCTATGTAGAGCTGCACCTGATTTTGCAAGCACCAGATTTAGTAAATCCTCCCATTGTGTCTTTAAAGGGTAAGTTCAGCTTTACAGAAAATCTGTAAGGTGAACTTACACTGGACCCCCTCCGCATCCCCCCGGACCTGCTGTACCGGAGTCCCGTGATCACCTGCTGTCAGACTCTGGGACGTCGCTTTACCGGTCTGAGGATTTGAAATCTTACTGGTTTTCTCTCCTCTCCTCCAACACTGACAGGACGGGCTAGGTGGACTCTTGATTGGTCGGCGCCATCCATGTGACGGCGCTGACCAATTAGAATGCCTCCTATCCGTACACGCTGAGAGGTATGGATAGGAGATTAAGCTGCAGGGATTTCAAATCCCCAGATTGGTGAAGAGGCGGCCTGTTGTCTGACAGCGGGGGATCGGGGGACTCCGGTACAGCAGGACCGGGCGGTATTGGGAGGGGGTCCAGTGTAAATTCACCTCACAGATTTTCTGTCAAGGTAAACTTACACTTTAAAGTAAACATGTGGCCAGGCTATTGACATTCAAGTATTTACTTATTCTTTAAAATGAAGTTTAAAGCAACCACTTACTAACATCGTTAGCTTCCGGCTCTGTGGAACAATTTATCCTCAAAATTCACAGGAGAAGCATTGAAGTTATTCGTGTCCTTCTGTTAATAGCTCAGCTCCCCCTTATTTCCATCCCAGTGCTCCTGCTCTGTGCTTACACTGGAGATTAGCAGGCTGCAAGGCTGATGGGTCACTGCACGTGCAGAGCGCAGGGTGAGCTGACCTCCCAAGTCAGTGCTGAAGTAAGGTTACCATATTTTTAAAATGGAATCTGAGGACACCCTACTGACCATGTCCACTGTAAACCACACCAACAAAAGCATTTCCCACATTTGTAACCACACTCACAATATCATGCCACATTTCTAACATGAAACAATTAGTCACAGCCTTTTGAAACAAGAGGCAGACATTCAAGGTTTATAGACGAGATGCTTTAGGAACCATTAGTAGGGAAATGATGCAGTGTAGTGTGTTGAAGTGAATTGTGGGTGTGGTCAAATGACAGTAACATTTGGAGGAGCTTGGTATCGTAAATACAACCTGAGCATGCTCTGTTATGGGTCAGGAATGTGTAATGCATAGAGTGCAGTGGACAAGAGTATGGAGTGCACAGAGTGCAGGGGTCATGGGTAAGTGATGCACAGAGTGCAGGGGTCATGGATAACTAATGCACAGAGAGCAGGGGTCATGGATAAGTAACGCACAGAGAGCAGGGGTCATGGATAAGTAACGCACAGAGAGCAGGGGTCATGGATAAGTAACGCACAGAGAGCAGGGGTCATGGATAAGTAATGCACAGAGAGCAGGGGTCATGGATAAGTAACGCACAGAGAGCAGGGGTCATGGATAAGTAACGCACAGAGAGCAGGGGTCATGGATAAGTAATGCACAGAGAGCAGGGGACATGCATAAGTAACGCACAGAGAGCAGGGGTCATGGATAAGTAACGCACAGAGAGCAGGGGTCATGGATAAGTAATGCACAGAGAGCAGGGATCATGGATAAGTAACGCACAGAGAGTAGGGGTCATGAATAAGTAACGCACAGAGAGCAGGGGGTCATGGGTAAGTAATTTACAGAGAGCAGGGGGTCATGGGTAAGTAATTTACAGAGAGCAGGGGGTCATGGGTAAGTAATTTACAGAGAGCAGGGGTCATGGGTAAGTAATTTACAGAGAGCAGGGGTCATGGATAAGTAACGCACAGAGAGCAGGGGTCATGGATAAGTAACGCACAGAGAGCAGGGGTCATGGATAAGTAATTTACAGAGAGCCGGGGTCATGGATAAGTAACGCACAGAGAGCAGGGGTCATGGATAAGTAACGCACAGAGAGCAGGGGTCATGGATAAGTAACGCACAGAGAGCAGGGGTCATGGATAAGTAACGCACAGAGAGCAGGGGTCATGGATAAGTAACGCACAGAGAGCAGGGGTCATGGATAAGTAACGCACAGAGAGCAGGGGTCATGGATAAGTAACGCACAGAGAGCAGGGGTCATGAATAAGTAACGCACAGAGAGCAGGGGTCATGGATAAGTAACGCACAGAGAGCAGGGGTCATGGATAAGTAACGCACAGAGAGTAGGGGTCATGGATAAGTAACGCACAGAGAGCAGGGGTCATGGGTAAGTAATTTACAGAGAGCAGGGGTCATGGATAAGTAACGCACAGAGTGCAGGGGTCATGGATAAGTAACGCACAGAGAGTAGGGGTCATGGATAAGTAACACACAGAGAGCAGGGGTCATGGATAAGTAACGCACAGAGAGCAGGGATCATGGATAAGTATCGCACAGAGAGTAGGGGTCATGGATAAGTAACGCACAGAGAGCAGGGGGTCATGGGTAAGTAATTTACAGAGAGCCGGGGTCATGGATAAGTAACGCTCAGAGTGCAGGGGTCAGTAATGAGTACTGCATGGAGTGCAGGGGCCAGGAGTAAGTAACCCACAGATTAAAGGTGTCAATGGTACGTAATTCACAGAGGGCAAGGGATCAGAAATGAATAACGCATGAAGAAAAATTGTAATTACAATAGGTGGAATATCTAAGGCTACATTCACACCATACGTGAATGCATACACCTTTTAGAATTTATTAGCATGTACTGTGATCTGAAAAGCCTCAAGTGTATACAAGGCTAGTTAACATTTATCCTATGAAGCTCCAGTGCCCAATCTGCAGTCCTTTGGTGTTTGAAGTGCGGCCCTCGGGTCCCAGGACTGAGTAGTGGGAGCATTGATTTGCAAAGGGGCCTTTAATAACAGTAATCTCTAGCAGTTTTCTGTAACATTTTCCTAGTCATTGACTGTCCCTACAATGTGATTCCGTTTCTGTAGCATAGAGCAGTCTCTGACCATTTCCTTTAGTAGATTTTCAGTCTATGAGAGTCTTCTGTTGCATTGCATTAAATAAATATTATATGTGGCTCTTTGAAGACATCTGGGCTGCATTTGAGGCCCCTTTTATCTTGTAAGTTGACAACCACTGCTTTAATCAACTGCCTTTTCTGCTTGTATGAGTCAAAACATCCTTGCAAACATTTCTCCTTCACAATTCTGTAATGGACAAGGAAACTAGCAGATCAAAGTTAACCGAACTGATCTTTTCAATGCACTCCCATTGAGTCCTAAACACTGCTCGCCCCTTACGGTGCAATCTGCCCTGCACTGCCCAGACGCTTTGGTGACCCTAAAATGGGGTGATGGGTGGGACTCTGTAGCCAATAACGCAGGTGCGGCAGCACAGCTTTCTTTCTCTATATTTTGAACTCTAAACACTAGCTCTCTCCACACGAGTTGACACCTACGCAGTGCAATGTTTACACTGGAGGCTGGGGACAATGCTTGGGATGCTTGTTTCCCATAGACAGACCCCCTCAAAATGGAACAGTCCGCAGGAAATGGGGACACATGGTAACTGTACGCTGGAGAGGGTAGCAGTGTGAGCTGAGCTTCTAAGTCCCTAGAGAAGGGGGAAGAAGGGTAAGCTGAGCTGCTGGTACAATGACTTGAACAGTGTTAGTTCTTCTGCTTTAAATTTTAAGGATGAATTGGTCCACAGTGCCTGCAGCTACAAAGGTCATTGTTGACTTGTTTTAAAGCTCGTTTACTGTTTGTCATAAAAGCGTACACACTCTTAATCGCAATGTGTACACTAGTGGCTGGGGAAGCTTGTTTTGCAGAGACAGACACCTCAAAATGGGACAGTCCTCAAGAAATGGAGACCATTGGTAACCATACACTGGAGGGGGTAGTAGGGTAAAATGAGCTTCTAAAGCCCCTTACACACAATCTGACCTTTGTCCGACCAAACTTACATCGGAATTCCTACGGACTTCCATCAGAGTAAAAGAGAACATGTTTTCTATCTAAACTCCGATGGAATTCATCAGAATATCCAATGGAAAAACTCTGATGGGCATACACACGGTCAGAATTTCCGATGGAAAAAGTCAGTCTGACTTTTTCCATTAGAAATTCCGATCGTGTGTACGAGGCATAAGTCACTACTGAAGGGGGAGCAGTGGGAGCTGAGCTTTTAAGTCACTACTGAAAGGGGAGCAGGGGGAGCTGAGCTTTTAAGTCACTACTGAAAGGGGAGCAGGGGGAGCTGAGCTTTTAAGTCACTACTGAAGGGGGAGCAGGGGGAGCTGAGCTTCTAAGTCACTACTGAAGGGGAAGCAGGGGGAGCTGAGCTTCTAAGTCACTACTGAAGGGGGAGCAGGGGGAGCTGAGCTTCTAAGTCGCTACTGAAGGGGGAGCAGGGGGAGCTGAGCTGCTGTGAGAATTACTTCCTTACTAACAATGTTAGTGCTTCTGGTATGAATTTTGAGGATGAAATGGTCCACAGATCATTAAAAGCTTATTTACGGTTTGTTAAAAAAATGTAGTCCCTAGCCTAGTCACAAGTTCACTTTAAGTTGCCTAGGTAATGCAGAATAGCTGAAATAGCTCAGCTGGAGTCTGTAGATGTTAACCATCCATTGAAAATAATTAAACTGACTTATTTTGTACTCCATGTCAGCCTCTGAATTCCTGGTCGATGATCAGTGCCTGGTGAAGCTGCTGAAAGGTCTTTGCCTGAAGTATCTGGACAGGATAGATGAGGCAGAAGAGTGCTTTAAATACATTTCTGTAAAGTGAGTATGCGCTGGAGGGTTTGTGATGTATATGCTGCACATTTACATGTACAAACGTGTTTTATGTATGTATGTTTATAGGCTGCAGCCACTGATCAGTGTATTCTGACAGTGGAAAGTCCTCGCTCAGCAGGGAGTATTCCTGTATCCACCTCAATTGTGTGGATTGAGAAATCTATTTGTTTTGTTTTTTACTCAGGCCGCTGGCTGAACAGATAAAAAAAAGTAACTATCCATCTATGGCCAGCCTAAGGAAAAATATATCTGCAAACTTGCTTTATTTGCCTAACTATATTAAACATGATAATGTGATTTAAAATCCCATTTATACTTTAACATTTTCATGGCAAGAATAATATACTTTTACTTTTTTTATTTACTTTTTCCCCTCAGCATATTTCTATATAACTAATCACTACCACTACTAAAAAAAAAAAAAAAAAAGAATTTATATACCGAACCATGAAAAAAAGGAATTAAAAAAAAGTTTCGATCAAGTGCACCTGCAAAACATGTCAATGATTTGATCTTAATGGGTGATTAACTGATTAAATTAGACTTAAAAGCTGTCTATACATTGTTTAAATTTCATAAGAAACTGGCCACAATTGGCGATGTGGATGGCCCTGACATTCTTTCATTGAAATATTAAAGGTACCGGGAAGAAAAGCTTCCAGTAAGATGCAGCTGCTGTTTGGGTATTTTGGACAGTTGGCAAGGCTAGATGGAGGAATCTGTTAACCCACAGGCTGTTTATGCGTATGGCCAGCTTTACACACTAGTGTGCCCACCTCTTGATTGCTCCTTCTACTCTTCCCCATTGTATGGCACTGATGATGTCACTCCTGTACAACTGTGCTGGGGTTCCATCTTCTGTCACACAGCTTCATTGGTGGAAATGTACACTTCCCCTTGGTGTTATGCAAAAAAAATTATATTTGAAAAAAAAAAAAAAAAGAAATGTACACTACAATGTGCATGCGCTGCAGACTGTGTACATAAAAAAAAGTTTGCTAGCAGGCAGACAAGAGAACATTTTGTAAAAGACACTTTCAATGTCTTTTCTGTCAAAAGCTCCACTTGCTAGCAAGTTTAGTATAACTTTAACAAAGCTCCAGAAAATGTTTTATCCTTTTTTTTTTTTACAAGTCCATATAGCTGACTTACCATCCTGTATTTTTTTTTTATTCCTTGGCAGTGAAAAGAGGATTAAATATGATGAGTACCTGGTACCCAATGCTTTGCTGGAGCTGGCTCTGCTCTATCTGCATCTGGACAGAAGGGAGGATGCTGTCAAACTGCTGGAAAGTGCCAAGTAAGTGAGGCTGTGACAGTGCAGTGATCTATGAAATGTGACAAGCTGGCAATAGAACATAACAAAAACATGATTTCAGAATCTACCGTCCATTGTAAGAATGTTTTAGCCTTTTGTTTTTGTCATTCCTTGTCCTCATCATGTCATACCTGGGAAGTACAGATATGGTAGTTGAAATGGTTCTTGTAAACCTGGATTCATAAACTCCATATATTAGAGCAGCCATTCTCAACCAGGGTTCCGTGGACTCCTAGGGTTCCTCCAAAGGTTGATAGGGGTTCTCTGAGCTGTGGATGATTGACCTCCTATCTTAAGGTGTCTGCAAAGTTCTGTTGGTAGAGCTAGTTGCATGAAGCCAACAATCTTTTAAGTCATCCATAGGGATTCCATTTTTACCGCCACTGTACAGCCTCGTACACACGACCGGACATGTCCGCTGAAACTGGTCCGCGGACGAGTTTCAGGGGACAGATCCGATTGTGTGTACAGGCTAGCGGCCAGATTTCCAGCAGACAAATGTTTCTTACCATGCTAAGAAACATGTCCGCTGGAAAGCTGTCCGGCGGACATGTCCGCTGGTTAGTACACCTAACCAGCGGACAGATATCTCCCGCATGCGTCGAATGGATTCGACGCATGCGTGGAAGTATTTTACTTCATGGCTTGGTGACGTGGCGGCGTCAACGTCACCGCCACGTCACCGCGCTGTCTGTCTGCGGGGATTTCGGTTTGATGGTGTGTACAGCCATCAGACCGAAATCTCCGAGCGGACATGTCCGATGGTGTGTACGAGGCCTAAGGGCTGCCTTATTCCGCATGACCACAAATGTAAGGGGCTTGTTTTTTCACTGACCACCAATAAATTGGTTTTAGTAAAGGTTCCTCGATACCTGAAAATGATTGCAAGGGTTCCTCTGGGGGTAAAAAGGCTGAGAAAGACTGTATTAGATTGTAAGCACCATGAGTAATTATTTGAACTTTTAACAGTCTTATTACAGTTTTTGGTTTATATTTTGCACCTCCTTCATGTGGTTCCCTTTTGGGTATACTCTTTAACTGACCCAAGGTTTGACCCAGAGGTATCTGAATACTCAGCACATTGTCTCCTGGTCTAAGTGCTTAATGCCCGTATAGAAGGGAAATGGTAAGCCAATCTATTGCTTCATTGCTCCCAGCCTCTTCACTCTCTGGCCACACTTAGGCCCCTTTCACATGGGGCGGTGACGGTATAGCGGCACGATTTTTAGCACTGATATACCGTCGTATTTACTGCAATATTCGGCCACTAGCGGTGCGGTTTTAACCCCCGCTAGCGGCCGAAAAAGGGTTAATACCACCAGCAATGCACCTCTATAGAGGCGCATTGCCGGCGGTATTGCCGTGGTTTCCCATTGATTTCAATGGGAAGGAGCGGTATAGGCGCGGTAAACACCCCGCTCCTATACCGCTCCAAAGATGCGGCTAGCAGGACTTTTGGAGCAGTCCTGCTAGCGCACCGCTTCAGTGTGAAAGCCTTCAGGCTTTCACATTGAAACCTACAGGGAACGATTTTTTTCAGGCGGTATAGCAGCGCTATTTTTAGCGCTGAACCGCCTGAAAAACGTGTCAGTGTGAAAGGGGCCTCAGGGAGTGAGGGAGCAATGGGGATTACCTGCTGATATGATTAATAAGTGACCAGATAGAGAGCCACCCACCACCATGTTGCTTTATTGCCTCCATAGCTTCTCAAGGTTGTTTAAATATTGTTAATTTACAAGAGGATAAGTCTTCAATATGGCACATAACAACAAAGTATCATTCAATACTTAAAAAAATAAAATAAAAAAAAAAACTTTACACATCAGAACTGCTCTCCATGTGCTGAATCCATGCAGCTCTGTGTTCTGTGTCATCCAAGGCTATGTAATGCTTTAAACAGCTGGTTGGTGGGACATTCAGAGTAATTACAGGCCTGCTATGTAAAATGGCATTTATCCAGAAATCAATTCTCTCGTTAGGCTCATTTGTGCTAAACTCCTGACAATTAAACATTTCTCTTTCAGACACAACTACAAGAATTATTCTATGGAGTCTCGCACACATTTCAGGATTCAGGACGCTCTTCTACAAGCCAAGACTACCCCTCACAATGGATGCTGACAAACATCCCCCCGGGAATATCCCTTGTAGTATTTATTTAAAAGAAATGGAGGCGTAGGCGCATGTCCTGGAAACAAAAAAGGCTAATCGGAGGGTCCCAGACAAGATCATGTAATTCATTTTATGAAAGGTGATTATGGTAAAGTGTATGGCAGCCAAGCTTGTAGTGGTGGCTGCTTCAGTCTATGATTGTTCAGCAGCCATTTTTTAAGCTGGCCCAATATTTTGGAGAGCGCCTCACACCTCGGCAACATCACTCCAACCTTCTAAATGAATTTGCTCCATATTGCTTCAACACACTAAATGTCTAACACGTTCAGCACTGTAGGTGTAAAGATAACTGTAAGAGCTGCCATAGAGGCCATGCATGTAAAAAAAAAAAATACCTGAAGAAAGAACAGTCTGTGTTGCCAATAGCAAAATATTTAATTCTGCCATTTCTTCTCCCATACAACCCTAGGCCTGGACATAAAATGGTAAATCATTGGTTATTCTGAGACATAAGAACAGGTCTTCCTTTAGACAATGTTGTGTATGCATTTCAGAGTATCAATCAAAGTTATGAGAAAACCAGAATAATGAATGCACTTTGGTCAAAGCTGCATATTGTATTGCACTAAAAAGTGATTAAATTAATTGGAGAGGGAAATATTTATAGATAAACAATAGAAATGAAACTGCTCAGGTCTCAATGATTAGAGAATAGACCCAAGTGTCAGTTAGGAGATCAGCCACTAGAGGGGGCCAGACTGTCCTCTCTGAGTTGGAGGATCAGTAGAATATTGTTTAACTACTTCTGTGACATTTATAACTGTCAGGGTGTTTAAAGAAAATTCAAGAGCACCCTGTAAAACAAGCGCGTATGGTTATAGTGGGCAAAGAGTCAAACCTTTTGTTCTCTTGTAGAGTTATGGGCACTGCTGCCATCAGTGTGTCCGATAACACATCCCCCGCTGGGCGCTGTGGTTCCTCCCGCTGGCCACTACATTACTATAGAACACAGCAGTCTTTTAGCGCTAGCAGAAGGAACCACAGCGCCCAGCGGGGGACATGTTACCACATACATCTGATAGCAGCAGTACCCATAGCTCCTTAAAATGGAAGTAAACCCGCCTATCATTTTCAGCCAAGGAAGCTGCCATCTTGGCCTCTGTTTAATCTTAACCTGCCATGATGCTGCACATGTGATCAGTTATGACACCAGCCATTGGATGGTGTGACAGTTTGGTTGAGAGCACAGCCAATGAGACAGTTAGCATTTCCGGCATGCCGGGAATGAAACTGTCTTTGGAAACTATTAAAATCATTGGGTTTACTTCCGCTTTAAGAGAACAA
The DNA here is from genome assembly GCF_905171775.1 of Rana temporaria. NCBI lineage: Eukaryota > Metazoa > Chordata > Amphibia > Anura > Ranidae > Rana > Rana temporaria. The sequence goes on from NC_053495.1 coordinate 173,398,923, forward strand.
AGATTTAACTCCGCACTGGAATACCTTTTTTTTTCTCTCTCTCTCCTGTAAGGAGAAGTAAGGTGAGTGTACAAATACACACTCTATCTATCTATCTATCTATATATATATATATATACATACATACACACACACACACACACACTGACCCAAAAAGTACTAAAACCAAAAAGGCAACTGCCATTTTCAGGAGGAGGTCAGCAATGTCATATTTCCATTAATATATTCTAACGCCGCGTGCACACGATCAGATTTCCATCTGACTAAGCGTAGGACTTTTGTGCGAAGGGCGTTGGCTGTAAACTTTTATTGCATACAGACGGCAAATATTTGTTGGCCAGCAAATACGAAAGTGTGGTTGTTTTTTTCAGCTCTTTAGCGCAAACATTTGGGCAACTTCAGCTAATATTGTGTTATGGTGAGCATTGCTTCCGAGCATGCGTGTTTGTACTTTGGATTTTTTTCCCAAAGGACTTGTGTACACACGATCGGATAATCTGACAACATACATTTGATGTTGGGAAATTTTAAAGCAAGGTATCCAAAATTTGTTGGTGGAAAATCCACCAACAATTGTCCGGTGGAGCGTACAAACGGTCGGATTATGCGATTATGCATCCTGCCATCACACAATTCCTGTAGGAAAATCCGATCAGGTGTACGGGCCTTCGGTGTGGTAATCGGGGCTCATTTTGTGTCACTCCAACTGTTTCTGCTGTGGCACGTCTGGAGCCAATGTGGAGAGACGTTGCTGCATCACCACCACAGGTCCTCTTTATTCTCCTCACAGATATCATCAAAAATGGAGTCACAGGCTAGGACAGGCAGCAGAATCTTTCCACAGCCACAGTGCTGGGTTTACAGTGATGGTGAACCTTGGCACCCCAGATGTTTTGGAACTACATTTCCCATGATGCTCCACTACACTTGAGTGAATGAGCATCATGGGAAATGTAGTTCTAAAACATCTGGGGTGCCAAAGTTCACCATCACCGGTTTAGGACAACAGGCAGTGAACAGTCACTTCTCTTTACTGTAGATCATGGGTCTTCAAACTATGGCCCTCCAGGTGTTCAGGAACTACAATTCCCATCATGCCTAGTTATGTCTGTGAATGTCCGAGTTTTACAATGCCTCATGGGATGTGTAGTTCCGCAACAGCTGGAGGGCCGTAGTTTTAGGATCCTTGCTGTAGACCTACAAAGAATCAGTCAGAATGGAAAGAAGTCCATGCCTTTGCGATTTGCTTATGAAGGAGTTACTTAAAGGGATGCCATCCTTAGCTGCACTCTGTTATATAGAGTTCCTAACCCAGCATATGTATTTATATATATGTTTGGATCTCTGCCAGTCCCTGCTTGAACCATGTATGGGCAGGCTGATCCTAAAATTAGATAGATCGACTTGGGTACAACCAGCATGTCGGCTTTTTAGGATGTGATTATTGCCAGCAGCTATAGCGTATAGCAATAATCACTGTGTTCTCCCAGCTACAATGGCTTCCTGCACCCCCCTTCCCCAGGAAAACACAATAGCTCTGCGGGAGGGATACGCAATCAGCGCTGATGGGGGAATCTAGCGATTTTTCTTTCCTGCAACCCATGGAAAGAAAATCATATCATCTATAGCCGGCTTTAGCCATGTGGATTTGGATTTGTTAACCTCATTAAAATGGGGGCATTGTGCCTATGAAGGGTCAGATGGATGATGGCAGATGCTTATAGAATCATGTCAAAGAATTGATAGCTGGCGCTACCACAAGCAATAAACAGACATTTTGTAGCCTGTATTTGCAGACCACACAATCAGGGATAGATTGATTTCAGTAACAATACATTCTCTGATGTGATGGGTGGATGTAGTGTCCATCTCTCTGGGGGTTATTTACGAAAAGCAAATCCACTTTGCACTGCAAGTGCACTTGAAAGTGCAGTCGATTTAGATCAGAGGGGGGATATGCAAGGAAAATAAAAAACAGCATTTTAGCTTGCACATGATTGGATGATAAAACCAGCAGAGATTCCCCTCATTTCAGATCTACCCCTCAGATTTACAGCGACTGCACTTTCAAGTGCACTTGTAATGCAAAGTGGATTTGCCTTTCGTAAATAACCCCCAGTGTGTCACTAGACAGCTCATTTATCTGTCAGCATCTGATGAATTGCACTGTAGAAAATAAATGCTGGACTTCAAATAACACCGGACATGACGCAGAAAGTGCTAATCAGCCCAACCATTTATCATTGCAAATAGATTTATGACCTTAGTACTCATTAATGACTATAGTCATGATGTGGCAGGTGATGGTTAAGCACAACGCAGCTTAATGGTGTTCAATGTATGTATCATCATCATGTCAGATGTCATACAATGAGGTGGATAAGTGGCGCTGGCCATAAGAGGTTTGAGTCCAATATAATAAAGCTTTACAGCCTTCCCTTTTTCTAAATTAGTGCTGCTCTGGTCCTGATAGGTCCTTGCAATGCTCAATACTCTTATACAAGCAGAAGTCCATGTGAATAAGGCCATAATGGCCAATACAATGTCTAAGCTCATGTACTGCAGACAAAAGCTGCTATACTGCACATACAGTTCTGATTGGTCACTGTGAAAGTGAACATTACATAGTGCAGTAATTGCACCCATTAACTTTATTTTCCCCATCTTCTTGAGGACTGAATAGGAGGCAGGCCCAGACTGGCCATGGGGCAAACCGGGCATATGCCCGGTGGGCCACAGAGGCCCGCCGGCTGCATGTCACATCTCCCCCCCAGTGTAACATGCAGGGGTCCAGAACTGTTAGGGGGTGTCTGTAATGTAAAGTGGTGCAGGTTGCCATGTAATGTAAAAGGGCCCAGAGGTGCAAGGTGCTGTGTAATGTAAAGGGGTCCAGAGTGCTGTGTAATGTAAAGAGGTCCGGAGGTACAAGGTGCCGAGTAATGTAAAAGGGTCCAGAGGTGCAGGGTGCTGTGTAATGTAAAGGGGGTCCAGGGTGCTGTTTAATGTAAAGGGGTCCAGAGGTATAGCTGAGTCTCTAGTGCAACACCACTGGATCGAGATGGAGGGCTGCTGCACGCTCAATGTTTTTTATTTTAATGCTTAGAATACATTAAGATAAAAAAAACACACCTTCTGCCTTTAGAACCACTTTAAGCTCCTTTCCTCTAGAGACTGACTGCAGTTACAATCTATCATAAGCGGTAAGAAGCACTGTTCAGGCTTAGAGAAGGTCTGAGAAGTTTTTATCTGAAATTTTTTTGCCAAAAATAGTTCAGAACATTGTAGATGATTTAAAATCGTTTATATCAAAATCTGATGTTTCTTAATGAGGAAAATGTCTGTATTTTTCTATTGTTTGTTCACAATAAACATAATTTTATCTATTAAAGTGTTTCATGCTCCATAGAATATAGACGGCTGCTTTTTTGATTCTATGAATCAGTCGCATAGATAGAAACAGAGACACGACGGCGTATCAGCAGATACGCCGTCGTATCTCTTTTGTGAATCTGGCCCTAACTTCCTGGAAGTCTTGGATGGGGAGTGAGAATTGGGCAGCGCACTGCATCCTGGGAAATGATGACACACATTTCCAAGGAGCATTAGAGGGAGATGATGTCAGAATCCTAGGTGGTTTCAAAGGCAGATTTCGTGGGACCGCATAGCAACAGGCTTTTCCAGATGAGTAAAAAAAAAAAAAAAAAAAAAAAAAAAAAAATTTTGTTTTACTTTTTTAGGTCTAATGAGCATAATAATGAAAAAAAAAATTGGGATGGAAACTCCACTTTAAGTTAATTATTTTGCAGCTGCACATATTTTTACAATATGAACATTTATTTTCCATCAGTTTCTGTTCTTTTACCATCTTGTTATGTTAAACACTACAGAAAGAGAGGCCACATTCTCCAAAACCCATTGGCTAGAATTTACTTCTTTAAATCATATGCTGCTAGGCGCAACACAACACCAATCACTATCATACTGATAAACTCAATCTTCATCACCATCAGAAACACAAGAGCCTGGGATCCAAAATCAGTTTCTCTCCTAGTGTACACAGAGCCTTACTAGTGGTATACTAAATAGCCACTAGAGGGCAGTGGAGAGTTGACAATAAACCAACACCCCACACTATTACCAATGCAGAAAGTACAGTTGTGCTCATAAGTTTACATAGAATTTATGATTTCTTGGCCATTTTTCAGAGAATATGAATGATAACACAAACATTTTTCACTCATGGTTAGTGTTTGGCTGAAGTAATTTATTATCAATCAACCGTGTTTACTCTTTTTAAATCATAATGACAACAGAAACTACCTAAATGACCCTGATCAAAAGTTTACATACCCTGGTGATTTTGGCCTGATAACATGCACACAAGTTGACACAAATAGGTTTGAATGGCTAAGAAAAGTCAAACTTTTGATCAGGGTCATTTGGCTAGTTTTTGTTGCCATTATGATTTAAAGAGAGTAAACACAGTTGATTGATAATAAATGGCGCCAGCGAAACACTAACCATGAGTAAAAGAAAAGTTTATATTATCATCATTTGTATTCTCTGAAAAATGGCCAAGAAATCATAAATTCAGCCAGGGTATGTAAACTTATGAGCACAACTGTATATGGGACTGGACCAGCCATTGGAAATTAAAACTAAAAAAAATATATATATATATTTTGGTTAGTTCAGGGTTTAGATTTGCTTAAAAGCACTTTGTAAATACACTTACTGCAGTAATAAGACATCTGATGTCCCATTAAAATTTGGAAGGGATATAATTTTCCTAAAAATGCATATTTAGTATCCAAAAGGTAATCTGTTAAACCCCAGAATCTGTGTTCATTTCACACACCCAAGAATATGCAGGAATATGAAGTAAATGCAGACTCCCAGCTCCCAGAATAACTATTTGTACAACCACCCCCTTCCCAAAATCCCATTTTATAAACCAATCAGATCGCTGTCCACAGGGGCATTTTGAAAGGCTTGCACAGGTAATAAGGGGGATTGTTTCTTTTATTTAGACCTATATAGTTGCAATGCCTGTGTATTACTAGATGTACAGTACATGCTGAGCACTGGTGCTCAACTCTGGTCATTGAGAGCCACAATGCACGTTTTCCCCATCACCAGGCAGGGCCAAAACTGCTTTATAGCTCAACTCCAGGCAGAGATGAAATACACAAATTAAATATATAAAAAGGAGTTTACCTGCCAAATAATGTATACAGTACTCAGATGTGCACAGCTCTTGCACAGAGCACGGTCTTGTCGAGCAGGGAAAGGGACCCGATCTTTTTATGCTGCACTTTCCCTTTCCAGCTCCCTTGTCCACCCTCTGGACAGTGAAAGTAGGAGAAGCAGAACTGATGAGCTCATCTGTCACTCACTCTGCTCTCTTCAGTCATCAGCATGCACCCCACAGGGCAGCACACCGGAACAGCTCCTTGTGCTATACAGGGACTGATATGTAGTCAAATGCAGGTACATACATCATTAATTAAATGTATTTTTTACATTACATGTATTGATGATTACACAGAACTGCATTTGTGTCTTTTATGTGCTTGGAGTTCAGCTTCAAATATTAGGTTGTGCAAACGTACACCATCATTGTGCCATTACTTGAAGACACTTCACAGATACTGTACAAGATGACAGCTTTCAACTATATCCATTGTCGGCTATGCGATTCAGTGACCCCTTTCTAATACCTTCTGCACCAGAATCCATTCCCTGCAAACAGCTTGCTTGGAACATTGTTGGTAGGATTTGCTTCTATTAAGCCACAAGAGCATTAGTGAGCCTGGCACTGATGTTGGCGGATCAGACCTGGTACACAGTTGGCATTCCAATTCATCCACAGCTGTTCATTTGGGTTGAGGTCAGGGCTGTGTGTTTGCTCCAATCTCAGACCACCAGAGAAAGCTCTAACGGGGCAGAAATGTGATATGCTGACTTGTTGGAAAGCTGGCATCCTACGATGGCTTCACACTGACAGTTACCCGGCTCTTCATTACAAACCTTTTTTTCTGCCATTTTTCATTATGCATCAATTCATTGCACCTGAACCGGACCCAAAAACAGGTCCCTTTTCAAAATCACAACGCAGCCGCCCCAGACATGTGAGAACCGATCACATTCACATTTTATGCAAATGTTATACTTGCCTTTTCCCTGTGCAAGGGTTTTGTACAGGGTGGCCCAGATCCTCCTTTTTTCCCCTCACTCTATAATTAATAATAAATAAAACAGACATTTTAAACAAATTCTGCACTTCAAATTTTGTGGCAGCCATTTGGGGAAGACCTTTTCTGTTCTAGCCCCTGTGCAAAAAGCCATAAAGGCCTAGTTCGGAGAGTTTGGTGTGGAGGAACTCAAGTCTTCTACGCAGAGCTCCGATTGCCTCCCTGAGCAATTAGATGGAGTTGCCCCCGCCCCCCAGTGTTATTACAGCCTCCATTTATTCTGGCAAGGGTTCCCACAAGATTTTGGCACACGTCTGAAGATTTGTGCATATTCAGCCAAAAGAGCATTTGTGGGGTCACATTTTGATGTTGGATGAGAAGACCTGGCTCAGTCAACTTTCCAATTCATCCGATTATGTTCAGTAGGGTTGAGGTCAGGGCTCTGTCAAGAACAGTCAAGTTCCTCCACATCCAACTCCTCCAACCATATCTTTATTGATCAGGTTTTCCTTTGGGTGCACCATTATCCTGGAATAGAAAAGGGCCTTCCACAAATGACTACGTAAAGACATTTTTGGACAACTCTGTACATCAAACTAAATGTATGTCACTAAACACACATAATAAAAAATCAGAGTTAGACTTACCGGTAACTCTGTTTCCAGGAGTCTTCCAGGACAGCCCCTGAGAGATGGAGCTCCTCCCTGGACAGGAAACACATCACCTCCAGCTCTTTAAAAGGCAGTCCCTCAGGCATCTGGTCAGTTTTATCCAAGAACCGAAGGACGGAGCTCAAACACAGTTAATACCGTACATACAATTTATTTTATCTATGTACATATACCTACTCAAAAATAGGATGGGAACGTGCTGTCCTGGAAGACTCCTGTAAACAGAGTTACCGGTAAGTCTCACTCTGATTTTCCCAAGACGTCTTCCAGGACAGCCCTTGAGAGGATGAGCAAGTACTCACCAGCTTAGGGTGGGACCACTGCTTGGAGGACTTTCCTCCCAAAGGCTTGATCTTGATCACTTAAGACGTCCAATCAATAGTGTCGAATAAACGTGGACATGCTTGACCATGTGGCGGCCTTGCATATCTGCTCCGGGGTAGCGCCGGCTCTTTCTGCCCAGGACGTGGCTAACGCCCTTGTAGAGTGTGCCTTCAAGCCTTGTAGAGGGTCCAAGTGCAGAGTTTTGTACCCTTCCATGATGGCTATCTTAATCCACCTGGCTATTGTTCCTTTGGAAGCCTGCTTTCCCTTCCGCTTGCCTGAAAAAAGAACAAACAGGGCTTCCGATGTTCTAAAGCTTTTAGTCACTTCCAGATAGGCAAGGAGGCATCTTCTGACGTCTAGCCGGTGTAGCTGTTCCTCTTTGCAGGTTTATTGCAGAAGTAAGGTAGTATGATGTTCTGACTCTTGTGAAAAGAAGAAGCAACTTTAGGAATAAAATGGTCAGTCTTTAAAATAATCCTATCCTCCAATATTTGCATATATGGTTCTCCGATTGACAGAGCTTGGAGTTCACTGACTCTGCGAGCAGAAGTCATAGCGACTAGAAAGACTGTTATTAAGGTAATCAGTCTTAACCACTTCCATACAGCGCCATAGGGAAATGACAGCGGCAGGAATCCCTCGCCGATCCAGGTGGACATCATATGACGTCCTGTGTTCCCGGCGACCTAGGGCGCGCGGCAGCGCTCATGACCCGGCGGCCGCGATTGCCGGTAATCACGGCAGGAGTGTGGATCTGTGTGTGTAAACACAGTGGTGTCTGTCAGCGGTGAGGTGACCAATGTGTGTTCCCAGTGCAGAGGAACACACCTTAGGGAACATTTTAACCCCCTAGTGGTTAACCCCTTCCCTGCCAGTCACATTTACACAGTAATCAATGCATATTTATAGCATTAATCGCTGTATAAATGTGAATGGTCCCAAAAACGTGTCAAAAGTGTCCAATGCGTTCACCGCAATGTCACGGTCACAGTAAAAAAAAAAAAAAAAAAGAAAATCGCCGCCAATACTAGTAAAAAAAAATTTATAAAATAAAAATGCCATAAATCTATCACCTATTTTGTAGACGCTATAACTTTTGCGCAAACCAATCAATATACGATTATTGCGTTTTTTTTTTTACCAAAAATATGTAGAAGAATACGTATCGGCCTAAACTGAGGGAAAAGTTTTTTTTTTAATTGTGATATTTAATAAAAAAAAAGTAAAAAATAGTTTTTTTTTTTAAATTGTCGCTCTTCTTTTGTTTATAGCGCAAAAAACGAAAACCGCAGAGATGATCAAATACCACCAAAATGAAAGCTCTATTTGTGGGGGGGGGGGGGGGGGGGGGGGAACAAAGATTTAGTTTGGGTACAGTGTTGCATGACCACACAATTGTCATTCAAAGTGCAACAGCGCTGAAAACTAAAAATTGGTCTGGGCAGGAAGGGGGTGAAAATGCCCTGTATGGAAGGGGTTAAGGATGCCTCTGATATTGGCTCAAAGGGATCCCTGATGACTGCTTTCAACATAATAGAAAGGTCACGTCGTAACTTTACAGCATGGGGCCGGGCGCTGTTTAGCAAAACCTATTAAGCGGATCCTGCTGTAGGGAGCGCTGTACATAGACTGATAGGGCAGCGATCTGTACTTTAATCGTGCATAAAGATAACTTTTTGTCAATGCCCTCTTGTAGAAACTCCAAAATTGTTGGAGAATCGTATTCTTTTCTTTTGCCATTTTCTGTTAGCCAGAGGTTAAATTTCTTCCAATTTTTCAGGTATATTGCTCTGGTATTTGGTTTGCGACTTTGTAATAGAATTTTAATCATTCTATCCGATAGACCCTTGGATTTCAGGATGTCTACTTCAGATACCAGGCCGCTAGTTTTAGCATGGCTGGATTGGGGTGCCGTACTGGACCTTGGGACAGCAGGTCCTGACTGCACGGTAACATCCAAGGTGTTCGATCTACTAATGATAGCAGAAGTGAAAACCACACCCTTTTTGGCCAAAATTAGGATAAGAGAAGTCTTCCCTGTCCAGATCTTGGAGAGGACTCTCGGTAAAAGATGCAGAGGCGGGAAGGCTTCAAGCATGGTGAACGTCCATGCGTTCTGGAGTGAAACGACTGCCACTGGTTGATCCCTTGGGTTCAGTGAGAAAAACTCTGGTAGTTTGGCATTTTTTCTGTTGGCAAATAGGTCGATCCTCGGAAGGCCCCACTTGGCAACTATTTCCGCAAATACTGTCGGATCTAGTGACCACTCTTCTTGTGAGATTAATTGTCTGCTCAAAAAATCGTCTAGATTGTTCTGTGTACCTTTGAGATGGACTGCCCAGGTTATGTTGTCCGACCTGACATGTAGGTTTTGGTGTTTGAGCTAACTTTCGAATGCTGAGATTCCTTTGGCTACGGCCTTTAATTCTCTGTAATTGGATGAGCGTCTCTTCTCTAGGCGACTCCAAGTGCCCTGTGCCCATCTAGATGGGCTCCCCATCCTTGGTTGCTGGCATCCGTAGTTAGGATGCGCGTAGTCGGGGGGGTTCCATAGCAGACCTTTTTGCAGGTTGTTTTGGTTTCTCCACCACCAGAGGGCCTGTTTTGTTTTCTCTGGCAGCTACACCTGGTCTTCCAAGTCTTTTCCTACTAGATTTTGTAGGAGAAATGACTGGAGTGGTCTTTGGTGGAACCTGGCCCATTTGACTGCCGGGATGGAGGCTATCATGAGTCCTAAGACTCACATTATTTCCCTTATTGTGACAGGGAGATTTGTCTGCATTTGCGCTATCCGCTGACCCAAATGAGCGATTTTGTCTTGCAGGAGTATGGTTTTCTGTTCTGTTGAACTGATTATGTAGCCCAAGAACAGGATCTCCTGTGAGGGAATGAGGTTCGATTTCTCTTTGTTGATGATCCAACCCAACTGGGTTAACCACTGTTGGGCGATCACTAGATTTTCTAGCAGTTTTTGCTTTGTTGGTGCTATGAACAGCAAGTCGTCCAAGTAAGGAATGACTGTTATGGCTTGGAGTCTTAATAGAGCCAGCGTCTCTACCAGGATCTTGGTAAAGATCCTCGGAGATGAAGAGAGGCCGAAGGGGAGGGCTTGGCTCTGAAAGTGATGGACCCTTTTCCCCCATCCGTACTGCTATGCGTAGGAATTTTTGGGAGCTTCCCCTGATGGGGATGTGAAGGTAGGCATCCTTCAGATCTATTTTTGACATAAAAAAAATCTTTTTGGAGTACATTTTTTACAGAATAAATTGATTCCATCCAGAATTTTTTGTACTGTTTTTTGTACTGTTCAAAGGTTTTAGGTTGAAAATCAGGCGATATTTGCATGACGGTTTCCGCACCAAAAAGGCGTGCAAGTAAAAACCCTGGCCTTCCTCTTGTTTGGGAACTGGTATTAGGACTTTCTGGTCCACTAGTTCTCCTATGAGTTGCTGTAATGCTTGCGCTTTTGCTGGATCCCTCGCCAGCTGTGTGACCAAGAATCTTGCTGGTAGTTTTTGGTTGAACTCTAGGGCATGCCCTTTTGCCATTACTCCCCTGACAAAACTGTTGGAAGTCCGTTTTTTTCCATTGTGGAAGGAAGTCCCCCAGTCTTCCTCCCACCTGGATGCTGGCATCACTGCGGCTTGGGATTTTTGTCAGGAGGGTTAAAGAGCACCTTTGCTTTTTGTTTCCCTCCTTGTGCCGCCCAGGGTCTGTTTGGTTTCCCTTTCTCTTCCTGGGAAATTACTTTCTTTTCAGGAAAATAGGATTTTTATAACAGCTTACCTGTAAAATCCTTTTCTTGGAGTACATCACGGGACACAGAGCTGCATAGCCATTACATGTGGGTTATAGAGTCTACCTTCAGGTGATGGACACTGGTGTAATCAATTAAACAGGAAGTTCCCTCCCTATATAACCCCTCCCCTACTGGGAGTTCCTCAGTTTTTGTAGCAAAGCAATAAGTGTCCCAATATCCCCAGACAAGAGGGGTGGGAGCTCTGTGTCCCGTGATGTACTCCAAGAAAAGGATTTTACAGGTAAGCTGTTATAAAAATCCTATTTTCTTTATCGTACATCACGGGACACAGAGCTGCATAGCCATTACATGTGGGATGTCCCAAAGCAATGCTTACTGAGGGGAGGGAGACACCAACAACGCAGACCGCCATCAGACGTGAGGACCTATAATGCTGCCTGCAGCATACTGCGCCAAAAAGCTGCATCCTCTTGCCGTCTTATGTTCACCTGATAGGAGTTAGTGAACGTAAGCATAGATGACCAAGTTGCGGCCTTGAAAATCTGCGTCATAAAGGCTTGGAAATGCATTGCGCATAAAGCGCTTACCATCCTGGTAGGGAGCACCCCCACAAAAAAACAGGGGGAATCCTACTCTAACCACAAGCCTGAATAATAACCTGATGAATCAACCTTAAAAACAGTTGATTTTAGACGCTGCCTGCCCTTTCCTGGGGCCTCCTGGTAGCGCAACAACATCAGTTTTCCGAGCAGCCGCTTCAGATAGGCCTAGACCCTTCTTACTCCAACGAGAGAGAGAGAGTGTAACCATTTTAATAGCTGACCTGAACACTGCCTGCCCATCTAGGGTCTTCTGGCAGCCCAATAAAAACGTCAGCTTTCTATATCTGAAACCTTCAGATAGGTATTTAACTGCTCTCATCTCAATTGAGAGAAAAGCAATAACCTTTCCTTCCGTGAAACAAGGTTTTGAAAAAAGGGAAGGTAAGAATATCTAGATTCAAATGAATACTAGATCCTTCTAGTAAATAAGGTTGGGTGAGGATGAAAAAATCACTCTACTTGTACGAATAATTGAGTATGGCTCTATACCAAGAAAGTTGCCAATACTGAAACTCTTGGAGGCTACCACAACCAAGAACACCAATTCCCTTGTTAAAGGATGAAGGGAAATATGGTGCATCGGCCCAAGGAGCTGACCCTGTAAGCCGACAAAACTAGAGCCAATCCTCCGAGCACAAGGGCGACCTAACTGGTGGACTTATACAAGGGGTGACGTGCATAACAGCCCGGACCAAAGAGTGTGAAGTAATCGACCTCTGGAAGCAAGGCCGAGATCGGATCCTTGATATAACTTAAGGCTAGCTCCCTCTCCTTTCCAAATGTAGGAAGGCAGGAATTTTACCTTTGACAAACTTCCACGGATGCCACCATCTGGTTTCACACCAGGAACATGGGCCTTCCAGACCGTAGGCTATCTGGTCCTGGAGGCCAGCTCTCTTGTATGAATCAAGGGAATTGCCGCTGATTCTGAAAGCCCCGATCCTCGAGAATGTGGTCTATAATAGCCAGACCATTAATTCACCTGTTGCAAGGCAGAATGTAATACCCCCTGCAAAGTAGGCCTGGACAAGATGTAAGGGACTGTGGGTCCTCTACTACCACCCTTACTGTTCCTGCACCGAGAGGTCGTCCGGGTTATGCCGGAGTAATCATGCCAGCTTCCGTTCTCCTCTAAATGTTGCATAGAAGCCACAAAAGTCGCGGCACTGGGGGGAGAGACACAACCAGTGACAACTGGTCCCCCCCCTCGGATTAAAAACACATCTGCCCCGCATGCGGGTGGATCCTTTATCCTTGACCCCAAGCTGTTCAATCTCTTGTTGAGCCTGGACGCCAATACATCTTATGTACAGGGTACTATTTCTGTGACATTTGGTCAGGAAAACAGTCGGGGTGTAGAGGTCATTCTCCCGGAGACACTTGTTGACGGCTCCAGCGAATCGCCTGCCAATTCTGCATTTCATGAAATGACGAATGTCAATAGGCAAGGCACAAGCTCCTCCTTGGTAAATTAAGTAAATCACTAGTATGGCATAGTCTGATTGTACTCTGACAGAACCAACCTGCCACCTGAACGTTCAGGCCCCTAAGCCAGATGCTCCATCGGTAGCTCTAGCTGACAGATAAGGCTCCCTTGGAGCTTGACTACTTCCCCTGGGCCATGGTCTCTTCCTGACCTGGCAAACTCTTTTAGTTAAGAATCACCAAGAGGAATTCCAGCATATCTCTGGGACCGGGTTCTTTGGATAATGCTAGGTCAAGATCCACTCTTTCTAGGCCGACAAAATACTGTTTATAACAGCCCTGAATAAAAGTTAGTATAGGGAACTGTCTTGAATGAAGCCAGCATCTTCCCTAGTGCCTTAATCAAAAGGCCAAAAGTAAGGAACTGTTCCTTGCCGTGACCACATAGACCAGTTTTCTTATAGCGATGGTCTTGTCTGAGGCCAAAAAAAAAAACTCTCCTTTTTGGACTGTGCCAAACATACCCAGCTTCTTGTCAAATGAAAGAATGTATCTTTAGAGTTCCAGATACTTGACCATGCTGGACACCCTTAGGTCCAGCCATGCTACTGACTGACCCATCAGCAGGAGTTTGCTTCGGTATGCCATTACTGCTATACCCTGGGCCTACAGACCTGCTAGAGGCGGGCCCTAGCACCCTGACAACCCAGGCACGGAGGCTAACCCAAAAGGGCAAGACCACCAACTGGAGATAGTGCTGTTCCCCTGCGAAATGCAGACAACCTCTGCAGACCCAAGTAAATAAACACATATGCAACTGGCTCCCCATGTGTGTATGTGGCAAGTGTTAAAGCCATATGCCTCAATGGAAGTGTGTGTACATGGCAGCGTGTGTTCCTGGAAGCATGAATTCATATAAATATGTTTTAAGAAAAACATGCATATAGCATGTGTGCTCTGGAACAAGCATCTTGCAAGCAAGCATGCGATATAAACGTGTTATGCAACAATGTGCAACATGAACCCATGCAGACACGTATTTCTATGCAAACACAAGGAATCCTGTATTGCTTAATTAGGCCGCCATGTGCAACTTTAAAGTAATCATGCATCCTTATGCGATTCAGCATCTTCCATGCGATCAACATCTTATGCATTTTAAGCACTACTGTGCGGACAAGAACCCTTGTGTGACCAAGGACTCTTGTGTGACCAAGCACCCCTGTGCGATCCAGCATCCTTATGCACTCAAGCATCTTAATGCGACTTTAGGCATTTCTGTGAAACAAGCCTCTCTATGTGATCAAGTATCCTTGGGTAATCCAGGACGCTGTTGATCCGACAACCATGTGTGATCCAGCTTATTTTTGCATTCAAGCATCTTTAAGCGATCTTTAGGCATTCTTGTAGAAACAAGCCTCTCTTGTGCGACCAAAATATCCTCGAGTAATCAAGGACTTGGGTGATCGGGTAATCATGTGTGATTCAGCATTTTTATGCCTTCAAGCCTCTTTATGCGATTCTAGGCATTTCTGTGGAAACAAGCCTCTTTGTGTGACCAAATATCCTTGGGGAATCAAGGGCTTGGGTGATCGGGTAATCATGTGTGATTCCAGCATTTTTATGCCTTCGAGCCTCTTTATGCGATTCTAGGCATTTCTGTGGAAACAAGCCTCTTTGTGTGACCAAATATCCTTGGGGAATCAAGGACTTGGGTGATCAGGTAATCATGTGTGATTCCAGCATTTTTATGCATACAAGCATCTTTATGCGAACTTAGGCACTTCTGTGGAAACAAGCCTCTCTGTGTGACCAAATATCCTTGGGTAATCCAGGACGCAGATGATCAGGTAACCATGTGTGATGCAGCATCTTTTTTGCATCCAAGCAACTTTATGCGATTTTAGGCATTTCTGTGGAAACAAACCACTTCTGTGTGACCAAACATCCTTGGGTAATCAAGGATTTGGGTGATCAGGTAACCGTGTGTGTGATCCAGCATTTTTATACATACAAACGTCTTTATGCGATTTTAGGCCTTTCTGTGGAAACAAGTCTCTCTGTGTGACCAAATATCCTTGGGTAATCCAGGACTTGAGTGATCAGGTAACTAGCATCTTTATGCACTCAAGCATTTCTATGCAACTCTAACAAACATGCAACACCATACAGACAGAAACATGTATCCTTATGCGATCCACAATAAAACATGCTTTGTTACTTGTTTTTATCCCACATGCATTCCAAACTTATGTATCTTATGCAACATGCGGACTGGTAAAAAGGAAGTTATCCTCTGTAGATGTGCGTTTCCTCAATTAAGAGACGTTAGCAATGTGTACCAGCAACTGTGCATCCCTCAGATGTGCATTTGGTTAGCCTGAAGCCGACACCAGGCTGAGGACCATATGGAGGTCTTACTAGCCACCTATAGGAAAACCTCTCTTTACACTCTAAGGAGAAGATAGAGGCTTTGGCCGAGTAGGCAGAGGGAAATTATATGCAGCATGAATCTCTGAAAAGACTGCAGGTGCAATCAGAACCTGTAGGGCTATTGATAGCTTCTCCTCGTTAGGCTGCAGCTCCTGTCTCCTGTCCTCTGACAGTGAACCTTCATCCCCAGCTCTTCTAATCCCTTTGTTTAAGGATTAAAGCAGGAAAAGGGACACACCCTGCTTTTTTTTTTTTTTTTTTTGCTTCTTGTGAGGATGCTGCGAACATAGCAGTTAACCTCTTGTAGAACAACAAATGTGATGCAAAAAACAAAACACATGCAGAGTGGCTGCAATGTTGGGGGAGGCTGCATTGATTGCCTGACAGGTCTGATGGCTCAATCTGTGAGCTGTCTCTACAGGGGAGAATAAGGGGCCACCAGGTTCAGGTGGCGATTCCTTTTTATATTCCTACCCCTGACCTTATTCAATGGGAAGACCAAAGTCCTAAGCTAAAAGCAGAGGAGCTTAACCCAGGTGCATCAACAGCTGAACATAGTCTGGCAGCAACAATGCCTGCTAATCTGCACAGCTAGATGCGGAGTAGGCGTCTTAGATGAATCTGTATCCAACTCACACAAGGTGCTTGCGTTTGTGTCCCCCTAGCTTTACAGAGCTCTGACGTCTGGGCCTTTTTGAAGAGCCCTCTCTGCGACTGTACTGAGCCGGTGAGCACGTGCGACATGGTAGAGCCTGAAGCTGAGGAAGTGGGACACACAATAGACCAGCTAACACTTAAGCTTCCGTCTTTGGAAAGCATGGTAAGCGAAAACATCAGGCATGTCTTTTACTGCCCATAGTAGTGGAAAAACAGATAAGACTTGCAGCTACTCATGGAAGACAATGCTTTGCATAGGATTAAGGGCATTTTTTTTTTTTTATGTACCAGCCCCTTCAAGGGGAGATATATGGGTACTACAGCCATCCTGTCTGAACAGACATAGTGGCCCAGGCTACATGCCGGCTAGGGGAGGTATATGGGTGCCCTGAGCCATCCCGTCTCAAAAGACATTGTGGTTTACATTGCCCATGCATAAAAACATAAATATAGGCGAGACCCATAGTCCCCTACAGAAGACCTACTGTCGAACCAAGTCCCGTAGGTCCCTCTCTTACCTTTCCACGCTGCAGGGTATTGCCAAGCAAGAGGCCCAATCTTCCCCCTTCACCGTGGGTATAGTCCTAGACCTTCAGGGACCGGGGTCCATGGCAGGAACACCACACCCCTGGACCTATATAGCACCCTGGCAGCAGAAAAAACATTTGGTCCTTAGAAGGCACAAAGTTCTGGAACCCAGGATCCAGCCCTCCGCAGAGAGGCATTATAGGCTAAACCTCGTTCTTCGTACCGAGGCCCGGGTACCGTCCACTTTGGCTATGAAGCACCTTGGACGGATCCGGATTTATGGAGGCTTTTTACATCCAGCATGGATCCCTCCAGTGGAGCTCCTAAGAGCACATGTTAACTCGTGACCAACACCTTAGACACTGATGAAAAAACTGAGGAACTCCCAGTAGGGGAGGGGTTATATAGGGAGGGAACTTCCTGTTTAATTGATTACACCAGTGTCCATCACCTGAAGGTAGACTCTATAACCCACATGTAATGGCTATGCAGCTCTGTGTCCCGTGATGTACGATAAAGAAAAGTCTTCTTTTTATCCGCAGTGCATTCTAACGCTTCGTCTAGCGGAGTGCCAAACAGAAATTTAGCTGAAAATGGAACGCTACATAGGCGCAATTTAGAGGCGGTGTCTCCCAGCCTGGTTTTGAGCCAAAGAGTTCTCCTGGCTGCTACTGACAGTGAAGCCGCCCTGGCTGAAAGTTTTACAGATTCTGTTGAGGCATCTGCGATAAATCCTACTGCTTTAAAAAGCATGGGGAAAGATTTTAGCATATCTGCTCTAGGGGTACCTGCCGTCAGGTGTTCCTGTAATTGTTTAAGCCAAAGTTCAAAATTACGGGCTACACACGTGGTTGCTATGGCTGGTTTAAGGTTGGGCATAGCCGTGTCCCAGGATCTTTTGAGGATTACATCCCCCCTTTTATCCATGGGATCCGCTAAGTGTCCCATGTCGTCGAAGACTAGGTCTGAATGTTTTGACACCTTCGCCAGGGGGGCATCCAGCTTTGGGGACTGGTTCCAAACTGCACTGGGGTCCTCGTCAAAGGGAAACCTTCTTTTCAGGCCACCTGAAAAGAAGGGCCTTTTATCAGGTTCCTCCCATTCCCCGAGCACCAAATCTACTTTTCTTCTGTTTAACCCCTGGTACATTTTATCATGTCGTGAGAGCGAGGTTTTTTTCTTCCTTCAGCTCTAACATTTCATGAATGGCCCTTACCAATTCGTCTACTTCCTCTTGGGAGAGTTTGAATCGGGTGGGGGTGCGGGAGTCATCCTGACCTTTTTCCTGCCCAGAATCTGGGTCAGTATTTCTAAGGGAAACATCCTCATTCGCCACAGATTCACCTGATTCTGATGCTACCGGAGTGGGAGAGGTGAGCACCTCTTGCTGCCTGGCAGTTAGGCCTGGGATTTGAGTTTCAGCAATAAGTTTTCTGAAGGATTGGAAGGTGGATTGCATTTTATCTTTGAAGGATCCAAGGAATTTGGTAAGAGGGGAATCCTCCTTGTTGTTTAATACTGTTGTAATACAGGGGGCACTTAAGCTTTTAGTATAATCGGATGAAAGCCTTGCATTACATGTGGGGGCACTTCCTCTTGTCTTTGGAAGGGCCCTTTGCACTGTGTTCTTTAGGATCCTTCTGGGCAGGGAACAAAAAAGGGAGAGGGGGAGATTTTTTTAGTGACCACAACATAGTAGTGTCCCCCTCCCCTGTCTTAAGGTGCCCACTGAGCTCTGAATACGTACACTGCCCTTTCTAGCTCCCCTTCTATGCAGGTGAAAAACACAGGAAAAAGGTTGTTACGGCCAGCCTACCTGTGAAGAGCCGGCGCCAGACTCCCCTGGAGCGTAGGAAGCCTCCATGATGCTCCGGTGTTACAGCCCATGCTTGATGCCTTATGGGCGCCGACTCGGCCTTCCCTCGTTCTCTGCGCCGGAAACAGCGTTTCCGGCGCAGTGATGACGCGCATCCAGGCCGGAGGTTACTCTCGGCGACTTCCGGGTCAAGGCGCCCACCGCGAGGGGAGTGCTGCCGATGCCGCCGCCATGCTGGCCATCACTGCCCACTCCCTCACCGGGCTCCGGAGAGAAGAGGGAACGGGGAACTCCATGCACAAGCGGAGGGAACCCGAGGCCTTAATGGAGAGAATTTTTAAGGTGAGGGGCAAAAGGCTTAAGTGTACAGCCCATACGGTCTTCCTCCTGCCCTTGTGATGGATATTCTCCCGGATCCATCCCCCTTTTTTAAAAGACGGTTCTTCCAGGTAACATGTCTCCTCCGTCTGAGGAAACACAAAAAAAAAAAAACTGACCAGATGCCTGAGGGACCGCCTTATAAAGAGCTGGAGGTGATGTGCTTCCTGTGCATGGAGGAGCTCCATCTCTCAAGGGCTGTCCTGGAAAAAACTCATAATTGGTGTATTCCATGCTTTTCATACTCACGCAATCACTAGGAGGTTAGTTTGCTGTATTCTGCATAAAACCTGGTCGATCCTGCTGCTCTCCATCTCCACCTTCTGTTCAGGTCTCCAATTCAGCAAGGGATTTTGCAGCTGTGGTGGCAACTCTGCACATGCTTAGTTTTCGTTGAGTTTCTGTGCTGAGCATTTCCCATCACATCTGAGCAGGCCACACAAGTGGGCATGTAGACAGTGGTAAATGACAACCCACTCCCTCCCTCCTTCTCCATGCCCACTAACCAGGTAAACACGATGAAGGTGGGAAATTACATCAAGATCAGCTTTTTGAAGAGTGAGGGCGACTTTGTAACTGGTCGCGGGCCACAATAAGTGGAGGGGGCAGATGACAGGTCTGTGTCTCTGCACACAGCAGAGCGGACATGAACACAGCCCACTCTATGGGCCCTCTGATCCACCTAGACAGAAAGGGACGGATCACCTTCTGTTTTTTTTGCGAATTTATTTAGAGGTAGGCGGGTGTAAACAGACACAAGCCCATTTACATCTGCCACTCCAGAGGAGTGAATGGGGGGTCCAATTGGGTTGGCTCAATTGTATGAAAAGGGGCTGAGGCCTGCTTTCACACTGATGGGCTGCTGTTTACCCACATGGGGGAGGGGGTGCATATATACACTGCGATTTTAGAGTCCTACAGTCTTCCATTCAGGTAGCACCGGCTGTTGCTGTCCCAGGCAGAGTGCATTTGGTATCACCCACCTGTGACAGGAGCAGACACTATACAGGAAGCAATAGCTTATGCAGCTCTGCTCTTCAGCCACTTGCTTACTCTACTGGCTTAATTCACAACATTGATGCTCTGGGATAGAGGGTCAGCAACTAGTAATCTGAGCTTGCCGACCCCCCCCCCATCCCAGAGCAGGAGACTGCGGGCCACATCAGAGGGCTTTGCGGGCCAATGGTTGGACACCCAGATGGAATAAAAGGGAGGTGAAGCCTCCATTAATCTACAAGACACAGGCTGGAGGGGTGTGACAGCCTGTGGGTGGCAGAGATCCCCAAGCACCATGTTATTTCTACAAAATAATAAAGATTTGATTTCAAATATATATTTGTATGACAATTTAAAACAGTTTATTGATATTATTTATTTTTTACCCTGTATTCCAAAGGCTGTTTTTTTTTCTTTGAACATGTGACCAGCAGCAGAAAACTAGAAGCTCCTCCTACTTATGTTTCCCTGCAGACAGGCTGGGAAAGAGCTGGGCCATGTGACAACTGTATATCGATTAGGAAAAAGATACTTGGATCGTTTTTTTTTTTTTAATTAAAATAATTAGTGCCATCATTCATATACATTAAACGAAGGGACAATGTAAATTAAACAGTGTGTGTTCAGTATCACTTTAATATTACCAGTACCCTTCAAATGGAAAGACCTGAACCCAGTGTGGTGGGATGTCAGCATAGGTTTGACCATATAGTGTACCTAAAATCATGTAACAAAAGTCCATCAGCTTGGTGGTGTTTTGAAGACCTAAAGGATCCAAGACACCACTTTTGGAATGTGACTTCTAACAAGAGGATATAAGTGTGATGGTCATGTGGCGATTTAGTGCATCAAATGTGTAATAAAGTTTGTTGCCAGCCAAGTATTGTACAAATCTCCAGTTACAAACTCCAAAGCCAAGCTCATAGTTAAGCATTAGCGCTAGGAGGTCATTTCCACCCTCGTCTCTGTTGAGCTCAACTTCTCCAGATCAGATCACATGTTCTCCTGGTTTCAGTTTCCACAAAATGAGACCCTGCATGGCCATTACAAGTTAAAACAGAAGCAGGCCATCTTATCAGACTAGTACTATTGTAATGTAACAAATGTATCCGCATGAGTTGCAGATCTGCTATCTGAAATGCTGAGAACAGGGGCTCTTCAGTCCTGGGTATTAAGCGTTTTGAAGCACAGCCAAATCAGGGGTTTAAACTTTCAGAATACACAGCTTTAATCTGATGCTGAGCTAGCAACACCACTTTTCAAAGGCCGATGATGAAAATACAGTTGAGTTTAAACAAAAAAAAAAACAAAAAAAACACACAAACAGAAAAATATACGGTAGTGATTACATAAACATAAATGTAACACAAATGATGGTTAATCCCTTTGAAGTCAGCAAGCGCCCACCTTGTGCGGTGGGGATGTCCTGAACCTCACAGGGGCTTATTCTACACAAAAAAAGGTTCTGCAATTTGTGTATTTGCTTAAAATACACAGTTTAAAAAAAAAAAAAAGAAAAAAGAAAAAAAAAAAGGAACTCACGTTTGGTTAATGGATCACGTTCGAACACTTCGTGATTCTAATTGCAACACTATTCTGCAGTCACCTCTCGCTAGGCTAAGCATGGGCAAGCTACGTCTCTCCAGCTGCTGGGGAGCAGCAGGGCATGCTGGGATCTGTAGCTCCACAGCAGCTGAAGCGCTAACTGCATCAGACAGCGTCGCTTGGGTGAGGAGCCTGTCCTGTGATGACAAAGTTCAACGTTACAGGGACCTAAGGCCATGGAATTTCCATTTCCAATGGAAAGAAATAATAATAATATAATATAATTAATTATAATAATAAAAGGTGCAAATAAATCCTCCGCTCAAGGAGGAGCCAGAAGCCTGTCACAGGCCATCCTGGGAGCCAAAGGGTTAAAACTAGTTGCGTGCCAGTCCTTTAAAACAGGAGTTGTCCTCCACAAATCGATCACCGTTGGCACAGATGTGCCCGGACCCAGAGGGCCTGGTGTCTCTATAAAGAGTGGATTCCTCTTCTCTCTTCTGCAGACTATCCTTCCAGGAGGTAAAGCACAGGAGGATGAGCACCCTAGCGGACATCACTGTGTGCATATATCAGCCGCGTTTCGTCCAAAAAAGGTCCACATACAGAGCGACAAAAACACTAGTGCCCAGTATATCCATCCGACGCCAGGCCTCGTATAATGTCCAGGGCGATGCGCGGCTTTAACCCCATACAATGACAGACACAAACCCTCACAAATTCACTTAGAACATCATAACAGGCTACTGAAGGAGACGTGGAAGGTGCGGAATAATGACAAGGCAGGAGACAGAATCAATAGAATTAACATACATAATAGGCCTTGTATCCAATGACAGGAACATAGAAGTGAACAAAGCATTGTTGTTTTTTTTTTTTTTAAGCACGATAGGATCCGAGAGGGAGAAGAAATCATCCATTAGACAGGAGCCGCCACTTTAAACCCCCGGTTGGATTCCTGTGATAAAAATGGATTCCTTCTGACGTGAAGTACTTGGGATATATTGAAGGATGCCGACAGGAAGGTCATTCAGTATTTTGTGTGCAATCTCCTAATCCGTATGCTCGTGGCTCTTCGGGTTCAGACGAGGGGAACCCTGGGCAGCCATTGTTTTGTTGTGCGAGGTCCGGGAGAGGCTCAGTTAGTCTCATAAGATGACAGCAGGGCTGCATCCACTGGTTCCATGCAGGAAGGGCAAGTGAAGGATCGCATTAGCCAGTCATCTATACAGTCCATGTGATAAATATGCATGCAGGGCAGGAATCGTATGGGGTCCCCATACACAAAGTCCATCATACAGATCACACACCTATGGAAAGAAGACGACATTCAGGTTTATTGAGAAATAATTGGCATGTAGCACACTTATAAAAAAAACAAAACAAAAAACGAGGGGTAGAATACACATGCCAAAGTGCACTGGACATTTTTTTTTTCCCTTTATAGTTTACAGACTATATGACCCAATAGAAGACGAACTTCTCAATGTTTCTTTTTTGGGCACCCTTCTTTTCTGTCTTTTCTGCAGAATTTTAACCAAAAATAATTTTTACATAATGCAGCAACGTCCACACACGTAGGACACCAAACATTAGCCCTGGTTCACACCAGTGCGACTTTGAAGCCAACATTCTTGCCCAAGTTCATTACGCCTTGCATACAACTTCTTTAACAGAAGTCAATGCAAGTGGTGATGAAGTCGCACCAAAGTAGTGCAGGAACATTTTTCTAAGTTGGAGTGACTTGAGTCGTACCAGTTAGAACAGTTTCATTGCAGTTAATATGGTGCAATTAGTCATGCAACTTTGAGCTCTCAAGTTGCATGACAAGTCGCAGCAGTGTGAAGAGATGATTTATTCTTCCAAAGTAAACACACCTTTGCACCCTGGTACTGACTAGTATACCAGAGTTTTTCCTCCCTCAGTTTCTATCCCTCATTCAGCCAATGTGACCCCAGGGGTGATGGAGAGGGGCAGTGGAGGGGCAAAATAGGTTGCTGTGCAGGCGCTCAACATCCTCTATCAACCAATGACATCACTGGTTAGTAGGATGCCAGTGGCTAGAAGGTTGTAATGGTGCACGATAAAAAAAAAAAAAAAAAAACTTTTTTTTTTTAACCAAGAGGCAGGCTTTATCCACCAGTTGACTTATATACAATGAGGACTTTTTGGGCATTTTGTCAATGCACCCCTGAAGAAACTTGAAGGCACCCTGGTTGGAAAAAGCTGATCTGGTTCATAGGCTGCATGTTTATTTCCAGGCAGTGACTCAAGAACCTGAAACC
This sequence comes from Rana temporaria, assembly GCF_905171775.1. NCBI lineage: Eukaryota > Metazoa > Chordata > Amphibia > Anura > Ranidae > Rana > Rana temporaria. The sequence goes on from NC_053495.1 coordinate 173,422,540, forward strand.
CTCCACATCACTGCTCTGGGACTAGTTAGCAACTTGTGAACCTGGGAAAGGCAAATTACAGACACTTCCAAGTGTATGGATTAATGAGATTGCCAATAAAAAGGGACAGTAAATTAGATTTGGCCAATGCCAATAGCTGTGGGCCAAGGAATCATCTACACCTCTCATATTTCTGAACCTTGGGGGAATATAACCTTCTATATTAAAGGATGAAATTCTTAGGAAGATCTCCTTTTTGAGAAAGGAGCAGCAATAGTGCAGTGGCAGAGGATAATAAAAGGATACACCAATATGGCAATTGTCCTGGTATAAAGGTTAGGTGATCATGTTCGAGGACTGACAAAATTAATACTTTTACTGCTCATACAGTTGCCTTTTCTTTCATATTTATCTGTATACAACCTCCCTGGAATTGTGAGGATTGAAGATGAAGGCAATATAGATAACTCAGGGAAGTTCTGTGCTTTGAAGGACAACTGCTGACCAATTAAACTTGTCAGAATACAATAGCACAGCGGGAGAGATCCCACATCACATTGTTGTTTGGATGTCGGGATGAGTCAGGTTTTTTTTTTCCATTCAACCCACTGATTGCAGAAAAAAAAAAAAAAGAACATGTATAGCCAGCTTTAAGGGGGATTAAAGTGTATGGAAACGTTAACAATGAACTTCCCTTATCTATTCCTTTTTGACCTGCAAAATGTACCATTGAAAGCATTTTGTTACATCTGTTCAGCAAGTGATTTATTTTTATTTTTTTACTGTTGATACTGCCAGAAGTCTTGTGTGCCGATATATTCCTTTGATCTCTGCTTGTGCAGGAGGGGGGATTATGGAGGGGAGGGGAGACTGGTGCTCTTTATAATCCATGAGAAATGAAAGCAGAGCTTAAATTTACCTTTCCATCAATGGTCCACATTTTCTACTGAGTGTTGGTCTTTGGCTGTCTTCCTTGGCCAGTTCAGGACAACACAGGATGCCATTCCGGCACACAGACACGGAGTTGGGCCTCTCAGTGTACATTCTAAAAAAGATTGCAGATACGTTTCTTTTATGCATAAGAGAGATTGCATATCTCTCTTCTGCTATAAAGAGTCTGTCTGCTTGCGGTTTCCGACAGTGGGACTTTAGTTTCCGTTTTAACGTGGTTCTAAAGCAGGGGTCTTAAACCGGCGGCCCTCAAGCTGTTGCAAAACTACAAGTCCCATGAGGCATTGCAAGGCTGGCAGTTACAAGCATGACTCCCACAGGCAGAGGCATGATGAGACTTGTAGTTTTTCAACAACTGGAGGGCCCCAAGTTTGAGACCCCTGTTCTAAAGGCTTAGTTTTATTTTACCTTAATGCATTCTCTGCATTAAGGCTGGATTTACACCTATGATTTTTGCATTTTGCAGATTTGCACTACAGAACGTGTTCCATGGGAAACCATGTTAAATGGATTGTAGTGCAAATCTTCAAAATGCAAAAAGCACAAAAACTGCATAGGTGTGAACCCAGCCTAAGGCTGGGTTCACACCTAAGCAAATTGGATGTGGCTTTCTCTGCATCCAATTTGTATAGACGGAGAATGTGACTGGCTCTCTATGGTGCCAGTTCACGTATCTCCGGGGTGGCTGCGGAGTGCACTGAACAGAAACAATGTGCATCTTTGGTTCCATTTCAAGGACGAATTCAGGCAAAGATCCTGCCCGATTTGTTCCTGAAATGGAAAACAGGGACGCGTTGCTGTGTGATCCGAGTCCGGTTTAGGTGTGAACCGAGCCTAAAAAGGTAAAAACCTTCTAGTATCAGCTCCTCCTCCTAAATACCTATCCTGGCTTCTTTCAATCCAGCACCCTGCCCAAGAGCAGCCTTGCTGCTCTCTCTTCCCTCGTAGGCAGAGGCAGCAGCGAAAGCCATTGGCTCTTGCTGCTGTCAATCATATCTTCTGAGGGAGCAGGCGTGGAGCCAAGCCACATCCTGTGTGTACGTCCATGGACACAGAGATCCTGCATGTCTGCCCCCATAGCAAGAGCTTGCTATGGATACAGACACAGAAGAGGAGGAGTCAAAGTACAGGCAGGGAACCCCAGAGAAAAAGGTTTTGTGCGCAATAACACTGCACAAAGCAGAAGAGTATAGTTAATTATATTAATCGTGTTTTAAGCAAGAAGGGCTGACACCAGGTGCTTTAGAATTTAGAGCCAAAAATGTGTGTTGTCACATTAAAGAGAAAAGGTAGGAGCACACAATTTTTCTGGCAGATCAACTGGATAAAAAATTGAGAAATGTACATGTATTGTAGAGATGTGGGCTATGTTTTTGATTGCCACGTGGATGTTTGTGAATCGTAACACTGTTCAACTTTATTTGAGCTGTATAAAGTGACACTTCATTTGTGTCACCGTGCTGGAGCATGGTGCACTGCGCTGCTTACAGCGACATGCGATTCAGCCCAGAATTCTGAGATCACTGCAGCACAGCTCCGGGCAGCATTGCCGTGCGAAGAAGACAGAAAACTCCGGTCACTGCAATATATGTGACCTTGCCCTTAGAGAGTTTGTGCTTCAACTGACAGAAACTGCAAAGATTCTGGAAGATAACCGCAATTGTTTTTTTTCTTAACTGCCCAACTCTTGGCCTTTGTTATGCTCTGAAAAATAATAGCAGATCTCTTCTGAAAAGCCTGTGTCCCCATAGGAAGACTAAGAACACACATACTGTACACAATCCCTCTGGGCTGGAGCGGAGGAGCCTGAAGTACGCGTTTGTGTTTACAGCTATTCCCGTGAAACTTGCAGCAAAAAATGTGTATCAACTACAGCCACCAGGACTATTGCAGATCGCTTCAAAGAACTGCACTGGATTCAGGGGTGGCTATTTGGTGAGCCAGTAAACTTGTGATCTGCTAGCTTAGGTTAACCACTTAATGTCCATAGGTCATGTAACGGAATGACCCGGGACAAACAGAGACTTTGGAAGGATGAGGGGTACTCCTGTGCCAGCGTCATTAATAACTCTTATGTCTAGGGTCACCTTATGTCCGATAGGGCCATAGGGTGACTGAGAAATTATATCCTAAATTACAGGACAGGGGACATTACTGATAGCTCATATTGCAGGAGATATTGCGAAGTGTTGGTTTATTCTATGACTCATCTCTCTGTGTAGACTGTTGACATGCTAATTAAGTCTGGTCCAGGATCTCTCATTATGTATGCTAAATACTGTTGTGTGTGTGGAATGGAACTTGTCAAGCTGTATGCGGAGACAGAACGTCTGTCTAAAGATGTGGATTGAGAAGAAATCATTGTGTGATGGTGTTTTGTTTGAATTCTGTTAATGAAGGAATGTGACTTCTCAGGTGGAGTGATTAGATCATGATAATTATAGCCCGGCATCGAAATGTCTGGAATGTTTAGCAATTAGCCATCTGAAGGTGTATTGAAGCCCCCCAGTGTGTGGGTGGAGAGTTTGATTGTTCCTTTCATGCTTAAACTGTAAATAAACTTGAGAGCTAGCCATTAAAGTTGTCTTGCATTTGAAACCAGAACACAGAGCTGTGCGTCTCGTGTCTGGGGGGGGGAATTCTTATGGGTCGTGTTCGTTTGCCTGATTGTGGAGTGTCGATAAGCTGTCGTGGGTTGATGGAAGGTCGTAAACGGTGGTGACCGTTACAGGTCATATATAAACAGCCTGGATTTCAGGGGGTTAAAAACAAGCTTTGTTCCCCATCTCCTCTGTGATGAATTGATCCACAGAGCAACAAGCATGGTCATTCCCAGGCGTAGAACTGTAATTCCCCAACCACTGTGGCTGGGTAAGCAGCTAATCCAGCATGATCTGTGCTTGATTAGCTGCAGTGGAAGGCAGAGGTGACATTCTGGGTCTAGTAGACCCCTGATGTCTCCATGCTATCACATATGGGGGGGGGGGGGGACTTGTTGGCCTTAAAATGTTTCACCAAGTTCACCCTTTGAAACATGTTCCACCCATATTTATGGTGAAACATGTTCCACCCATATTTATGGTGAAACATGTTCCATCTCCTGTCGCCAGGATAGCCTCCTCTGTGACACACAGTATTATATGAAGTGGGGTTTCTCTAATTATTAAAGGATCCAAGTGAAGAATGGTCAGTGTTGCCACACTGTAGCAAATTCAATTCCTCACGCTATTCTTAAATACTGCAAAAGGGAAAAGCCGATTGGATGACCATGTGACAGATGACTGTTCTCGCTCTCTGAACTGGACCCATTGCATATGAATGTGACAGCAGTGAAGTAGAAGTGAAATGCTGAGAACTTACTCTCTAATCTTCTTCTCCGACCCATCCCGTCCAGGATCGTACACCCCTTTAGGAAGGTGCTGTATGAGTCCTATTCTTTGCGCTATTCTGATTTGCTCCTCTTCTGTGAGCTGAGTAGCTAGTCGGGTCTGGCTTGGGGTTGGATGGTACACCGGTACTGGGGCCTGCTCCTGGAAGACAAAAAAGAGATTTTATTACTTAAAGAAAATGGTAACGAGCAATAAGACAAATTGTAGTTTATTGAATCTAAAAGCTAGCAAAAAAAAGAAAAAATCCAAAATGTAACTTTTTCTCCACTAGTTCGCCTTCTGCTGGCATTTCTCCAGCATTGGCACCGGTTTCTACATTCCATACACTGGTGACTGGTCTATTACTCAGAGTTCCGTTACACAGCAGTTACTGAATTCTAGTCAAATATAAAAAGAGGTTCTTCATTCTGGGGAAAAAATAAAATACAAATTTAAAGTCAGCAGCTACAAAACTGCTGGACTTGAAGAACCTCCCCTTTTGGATGAAGCTCCCGCTTTAATGCATCTCTGTATTCATTGCCGCATTGATATTTTTGTTTTAAATGCAATCAGTATAAGTACCTGAATTTGACCTATTATAAGACTCTTTACAGCAGAGCTCAGATTGGGAGAGCAAGAAGCTTCATGAAGTAAGATGCTAATAGGAGAGCAGAGTGATTACCGTCACATCAGTGGTAGCCCACCCCGACCCCCCACAGTTAGAATCAACTCCCTTGGACACTTAACCCCTTGATCGCCCCCCTAGTGTTTAACCCCTTCCCCGCCAGTTTTATAGAAAAAAGTAAAAAAATATAGCTTTTTTTCAAAATTGTCACTCTTTGTTTACAGCGCAAAAAATAAAAACCATTGTTTGGGTGCAACATCGCACGACCACACAATTGTCAGTTAAACGACGCAGTGCCGTATCGCAAAAAGTGCTCTGGACAGGAAGGAGGTAAATTCTTCCGGGGGTTGAAGTGGTTAAGCTTTAAAGTGGATGTAAACCCACTCTCATCCTTTCTAAACGACTGCCATAGTGCTGATCTATAAGGATATAGATGCCTCCTGCATGTATCCTTACCTGTCAAATGTCTCCCCGCTGTCTGTTATAAGAAGTGAAAAACTGCAGATTCTGTGGGTGGATCTGTTGTCTGGAGCTTGGTGGGTGAAGTCGTGATGTCAGTAGACTCCCCGCCCACCTCTACACTCCTTGTCAACATACATTTTCTCCTGTGTATTTCTTACACTAAATTCTGCTATGATCACCAACAACAGGTAACAGCAAACGTCAAGCGGTCCAGTCCTAGCCAGTGATGCTGAATCTGACCCCCTCTTCAGCTGACATACCAGTTTAGTAATACTGTACAAAGTAACAGAAAAAAAAAAAAAAAAAAAAAAAACATAGTAGTAATTTATTATCCCAGATATAAATTTTGCTCCACTCAACAGAAAATAATAAAATTTCATGTGTGGCTTTCCAATGTACCAAACCTGCAATATTTCATCCAAAGACACATTTTGGATGTGGGAGGGAAGGAATATTCTGTGCAGCTCTATAGAAGCCACACAAAAGCAAGTCACACCAGAGTCAATTATGTGAACTCAAACTGTTGGATTAGCACAAGTGACAATATCTGTACATCGATCAGAATTGTTCCCTTCTCTGTGGGAGAAAGCAAGCTAATCACTCGGAGCGTTCGCTGGCTGACTATGGAAGAAAAGCGCAGTGTGGTTATAAGCGTGCGGATCTCTTATAGCCAGTCATACTGTATGATCAGAAATAAAAGGTGGCACTGTGACAACATTTCCCCTTTTCTATTTTTTTTTATTTATTGTAGCCTGGAGGAAATATTCTGCATTCACAGACAATCAATCGCTGCTTTCTTCTACAAGCCAAAAGTAGAACTTCATTGCCACAAAAGGAGAAAGGTGTGGGCCCTACAACCTTCGCAAAGCACGCTTCCATAGACAGGATTGTCACCCAATGTACTGCATCCTTCAGGCCCGTTCACACTAGAATGCAGTGCGGGAAAGCGGTGTTCTTGTGCGGCTTCACACACCGCATTCCAATCGCAAAGCCCCTGCGATCTGCTGCGGGGGTCAGCACAGAGTTGACAACCCAAAACGAGGGTCAGAAATGCTGTGCGTTTGTCCACACCGGATCACATGGCACAGAACATGTAATGCCGCTGCCACGCGTTTCAAAAAGTAGTGAATGCACCGCTTTTGGCGAGGTCCGGTGCGATTTTAGCCCATTCAAAATTAAATTGGGCTGAAATCCCACTGCACAGAACTGCATGCGAATCGCGCAATGTTCCTGTGCGGCTTCACCCCGCGTCTCCTCCTCGGCTTCACCCCGCGTCTCCTCCTCCTCCTCGGCTTCACCCCACGTCTCCTCCTCCTCGGCTTCACCCCGCGTCTCCTCCTCCTCCTCCTCGGCTTCACCCCGCGTCTCCTCCTCCTCGGCTTCACCCCGCGTCTCCTCCTCCTCCTCGGCTTCATCCTGCGTCTCCTCCTCGGCTTCACCCCGCGTCTCCTCCTCCTCCTCGGCTTCACCCCGCGTCTCCTCCTCCTCCTCCTCGGCTTCACCCCGCGTCTCCTCCTCCTCCTCGGCTTCACCCAGCGTCTCCTCCTCCTCCTCGGCTTCACCCAGCGTCTCCTCCTCCTCCTCGGCTTCACCCAGCGTCTCCTCCTCCTCCTCGGCTTCACCCCGCGTCTCCTCCTCCTCCTCACCCCGCGTCTCCTCCTCCTCCTCGGCTTCACCCCGCGTCTCCTCCTTCTCGGCTTCACCCCGCGTCTCCTCCTCCTCGGCTTCACCCCGCGTCTCCTCCTCCTCAGTCGCCAATAGAATAGCTTCTCCTCTCAGCCAAATCGGGTCTCAGGACCCGCTTCCTGATTGGCCTATAGCAAACATTAAATTTGCATGACTGGGTCGGCTCAGGGTGGCGCCCCCTGTGCCCCGTATGGACGGGCCGCCACTGCCCTTAACCTCACAGAATGCAACCATTGGTCCTCTTCAACCCAGACTACTCTAGCTGACCCAGATATGGGAAACGGAATGTCAAACAGGAATGCCGAAAAACGATTCATCGCTCTCATTTGGGTGCTTGGAGAAATCTGTTCGCTTTTTCTTGTTCAACCCACTGATTGAATAAACTAAATTAAAATGGAATCATCTATGGCCAGCTAAAAGAGTGATCCTAAGCATTTTTGCACGGTCGCCAATTTGTTTATTTAAGAAGAATCTACTGTGTGCGCCTTGCAGTCAGTTGCGCAGTCGGCGTTGGACATACAATTATCTATGGAGTCTGGCTGACCGGGCTGAGGATGAATGCTGCAGACAGCAGTCTCCTCCTTGGCCAGCTGTCTCCAGAGGCCATGCCAGTTGCTGCCGTCTTACACCATTAAATCACCAGTCTGCTGACACACGTGCAATAAAAGAGGCTTCCACTCCTATATCCCTCCCGGCATCCCATGCTCTGCACAACGCAGCAGATCGCTGGACTGGAAAACAGTTGTGTAATTGTCAAGCCCTCAGGAACTTCTCAGAACACATGAAAAGATCTCTTTTACGGCTGGTAAGCTCCATGATATGTCTACGAATCACTACCACGAGCAAAAAAAAAAAAAACAGCAAAGCGGTAAATCACGATATTATACATCTGCAGCATTAGAAATGTAATTGAATACACTTTAGAGTTCACAGAAAATATTTTTAAAGTTAACCTCTTCACGCCTAAGGAGAAAACGGATCTTAATGCCCAAGTAAGCCCAATTTTGCAACTTTGACACGTGTTGGTAAATCTGGAAATATCACCACAACTACTTTGTGTATCCAGGTGGATTATACCTTGTTTTTTTCAGGCCAAATTGGGCTTTGATGTGGCGGTAAATGGTAATGGATATCTCCTGATATTTTTTTTAAATCAAAAGGAAAACTGGCACAAAATAGTAGAAAAACTCTTTTTTTTTTTAAATGCAACTAAATTTCTTGCTACTACCACAACCTATCACCAAAGAACAATTGAAAATAAGTTCTGCTCCTGACGATCGCAGCGATATCACACATGCGTTTGTACTCATTCTACAGCCCAGAAAATAATGCGCATTGTTTTTTTATATTCTGCCTAAAACACCAATACTAATTAAATAAAAAAAAGCAATCCTGTCCAAAAAAAATATAGTGACCCTTATCTGGATCTAGGTATTTAACAAAAAAAAAACCCTATCCCTATAATGTATCCGTCTCGTCCATTCACAGAGACACAGGGGTGGACTTCACAGTGACTGATCTGTGATGATAGCCAATCAGAGGCTACCACAGCGACCAGGTGACCCAGAATCGGACGTTGTGGGTCCCGTTTGTTAGAATAGGGCCCGGGTATTTGTCCTAGGAGCGCTTCCAGCACAAAAAAAAAAAAAAAAAAAAAGGGAGATGGGCAAATATGTGACCCCACAAAAAAAAAAGCCAAGTCCAGTAAAGCCACATATTTGCACATGGTTGGCATGAAGGGGTTAAAACAGTAAAATGCTTTAGGTAGAACTACAGGCAAAACTTTATTTTTTTTCATTATGGATAGAGAAAGGGAGGGTTATGAATGAATGAATGAAAAACTTATAAAGCGCGGCGCATGCGAACTGAATCGCTTCTGGGCGCTAGTTGTTCGTGTCTCATGACATCAAAAGAGCAGAGTTTTGATCTGTCTTCTGAAAGTCAGGTGGTTTTCCTCCAACCGAATGCTGGTTGGTAAAGCGTTCCATAGTCTAGTTATAACTTTTTTTTTTTCTTCCACCATCTGTGCCCCACTTCGGAGATTTCCCTTCACTTCTTGTCCCATAACCAAACAGGAAGTGAGAGGAAATCCCTGCAAATGAAGGGAACCCATTGGTACTCCCAGGTCACCAGAACTAGTGTCCGGATTGGAAGATTTTCCCGCTATTGTTTTTCTGACGACAACCCAAAATTTGGGGTTTTCTTTTACTTTCACTTTTAAAAATAACGGTAAACAGGACAGAGAGGGCAAATCTCCATAATGAGGGCACAGACAGCAAATAAACACTGACAGGTATTCTAATCCCGCTGCACTTCTATCCAAAACTTATAGAAAAAAAAAAGTATTGCGCTTATTTACACTAAGGGCGTACTTTAAAACATACAAATGGCCACTGCCCCCACCTATAACGGTCATTCAAAGCTAGGAGCACATGGAAGGGCCACACGTCAAACCAAAACCAAAGACAATTCCCAGCTCAACTTACCAAACAGCCTAAAACCAACCCGACTCTCCTGTCTAACAGTTTGCACATATTTGCAAATGCATGTGTAAGCTGCCAAGACACTCCACGGCACCCCAGTATTATCTAAAGTCTTAACTCCAATTTTTTTTAAGAGCCTCCATCGTGGAAACACATGCGTAATAATGGACAGATCGAGAGCAGATGAGCATGGAGGGAGCCCACCCCCTCCTTAAAAAGGCACAGGGGTGCACTGGACACCCAGCACATAGAACCCTGCCAGCAAAGGTATTCCAGTGCATCCCCTCACCAGTATTCCAAAAGTACAAACAAATGGTCACTGCCCTCACCTATAGCTGGCCTTCGGAGCAAGGGGACGACGCATGTCAAAAAAACCTAAAGAAAATTCCCAGCTCAACTTACCAACCAGCCAGCAGCCAACCAAATTATCTTAACAGTATGCATTAAAAAGATATACTGGGGTGCCGTGAAGTGCCTGTGCCGCCAACACATGTATTTGCAAATATGTTAAAACAAAATTCCTGGGTGTGGCCCCTAAAAATTTTCACACCTTTGGCCACCTTGGGATCAAAAGTCCCTAAAAAGACCGATTCAAAAAGGTTTTAAAGGCCAAAATGTGCAGAACAGTGTTTAATGGCCACTTCTGGGTTTGAGAAGGTTAGTTTTGGTTTCAGTAAATGGCAAGCAATTTGTTGGCTTTCTAAGGTTGAAATATAGTAATTTCCCATCACTCTGGTCATTTCTTGGTAAAAGGAAGCCAAAAACAGGTAAAATGGCTGAAAAACAAATTTGGTCCATTTTACAGGCGTGCCCTCTCACCATGCTTCAGAAAGTTTGACCATAAAGTCCAGTTGGTTGGACTAGTGGGATCACTCGGTACCAAGCCCTGGCCCATTTAAGTTTAGTTTTCTGGCAGAGACTTAAAGGGGTTGTAAAGGTTCGTTTTTTATTATCTAAATTGGTTCCTTTAAGCTAGTGCATTGTTGGTTAACTTACCTTTTCCTTTGATTTCCCTTCTAAATGTTTTTTTTCTTTGTCTGAATTTCTCACTTCCTGTTCCTCCTCAGTAAGCTTGTCCCCATCATCCATGGGGGTTAGTCAGCCAGAACAGCTTACCGAGGAGGAACAGGAAGTGAAAAATTCAGACAAAGAAAACAAAGAAAAAAAACATTTAGAAGGGAAAATCGAAGGAAAAGGTAAGTGAACCAACAATGCACTAGCTTAAAGCGGGGGTTCACCCTGTTAAAAAAAAAAAAAAAAATTTTTTTTATTAGACCATTACATTCGGCATCGTAGCGCGAGCTACGGTATGCCGGTCTTACATTTTTTATCCCCGTACTCACTGTGCTATGGCTCATTGAAGATTCCGGGGAATGGGCGTTCCTATGGTGAGAGAAGGTGATTGACGGCCGGCCCTGGCACGTCACGCTTCTCCGGAAATAGCCGAAATAGGCTTGGCTATTCACGGCGCCTGCGCATAGCCTGTGCGCAGGCGCTGTGAAGAGCCGAGACCTACTCCGGCTGTCTTCGGGGAGCGTGACGTGCCAGAGCCGGCCGTCAATCATCCTCCCTCTCCATAGGCACGCCCATTCCCCGCGGGAGTCGGATTCTTCAATGATCGATAGCACAGTGAGTACGGGGATTAAAAATTTAAGACCGGCATACCGTAGCTCGCGCTACGATGCCGAATGTAATGGTCTAATGATGTGAAGGAGGGTGAACCACCGCTTTAAAAAGGAACCCATTTAGAAAATAAAATAACGAACCGTTACAACCCCTTTAAAAAATGTTACGGTTACAAAAAAATGTAAAAAAAAAAGAAGAGCATTGAAAATATTTTTTTATAGAGCATTTATAAATATTTTTTTTCTTTTTTTTGTTATGCGAAAATAGCTTAGAAATCCTGGTAACAGGAAGACAAAATTCATACAGAGACAATAGACCAGACACAGATGGTTAAACCTAAATCACCACCTTTGAGAAGCCACAAAACTCATGCCAGCCCAGTTACGTAAACAGGGGAAAACCAGAAATAGCTGGCACTATATTTACTGTACAGCAATGGCAAACAAACTGTGCCTTCCTCCTACTTGGAATGATATCCCTGGGCCTAGCATAATGCGCTGATGAACTACCACCGTAAGTCATGGCGAGATTTTTATGTTTAAAGTGGAGGTTCACCCGAAAAGTTAATTTTTAACATTAGATTGAGGCTCATTTTGTCAAGGGGAATCGGGTAGTTTTTTTAAAATAGAAGCAGTACTTACCGTTTTAGAGAGCGATCTTCTCCGCGGCTTCCGGGTATGGGCTACGGGACTGGGCGTTCCTACTTGATTGACAGGCTTCTGACAGGCTTCCGACGGTCGCATACATCGCGTCATGATTTTCCGAAAGTAGCCGAACGTCGGTGCGCAGGCGCCGTATAGAGCCGCACCGACGTTCGGCTTCTTTCGGCTACTCGTGACGCGATGTATGCGACCGTCGGAAGCCTGTCAATCAAATAGGAACGCCCAGTCCCGAAGACCATACCCGGAAGCGGCGGAGAAGATCGCTCTCTACAACGATAAGTACAGCTTCGATTTTAAAACTAGCCGATTCCCCTTGACAAAATGAGCATCAATCTAAGGTTAAATTTTTTTTTCGGGTGAACTCCCGCTTTAAAGAAGTCCCCATAACACCCAAACATTCCTGATTCCACAGGACAGTCCCTCTTTATAGGCCCGCCTCCTCATTTTACCACACCCTCTTTTTGGACGGCTGTACTGATGTGTGTAAATTACAGAGCAAATTATCCAAGGTCAGGCATTTCGCCCCTGACAGGACCGGTGACTTGTCGTTAAGGTTCTCCTATCGAGATGGTTCCTGTAAGGACTGCGCAGGCGTAATCCTTGCCGATGGAAATCTGAGCCTCGGCCGGCATCCAGGCTCATTCCTTAACATCCCTGTGGATTGGAGGATGTTAAAAAAAAAGAGCCAGGAGGCCGAGCGAGCCGTCCGAGCGAAGTGAGGCCGACTGGCCACTTTCCCCAAATTCCACGTCGCCCTGGATGCCGGCCGAGGTTCGGAGATTTCCGTCGGCAAGGATTGCACCTGCGCAGTCCTTACAGGAACCATCTCGATAGCCTGAACCATATCGTCAGATCACCGGGAGCTGTGTGTTTACACACACAGCTCCCGGGTTCTCGCTCTGTAACGAGCGATCGCGGGTGCCCGGCGGTGATCGCGACCACCGGGCGCGCGAGAGTCAAACGCGAGCGGGGGGGCGCACACCCCTATTGGCTGCTGGGAGAGATGCCGTAAAACTGCGGCGGCTGGTCGGCAAGCAGTTAAAAGATCCGCTACGGACAGCTTGGTGCCCGTCACCCCAGTATAGATTCAGAGGTCTAATGGTGTCCATGCCTTGATGGGTCAGAGCGGTTGTGGCAAACAAAGAGGGACCGTACTCATTATTTGGTAGGTAGTTATAAAATGATGGCTGGTCGGTGCACAGACAGACAGGATGTGTCTGGAAAGAAACAAGTCAAATGAGACACAAAGGATTAAAAAAAGGTAAAAATATTTTCAAACAGAAAAAAAAAAAAAAAAGAAGATTGGAATTGCTTATACCACCATGTTTTAGCAAACCAGATGCCATCTGATGAGGCGTTACCATCTACTTTAATTATTCATCGCAGGCAAATGTAACACAGCCTAATGGGACATCCATTTTAAAGGCCCCTGCAAACAGCAGCATTGATTTATGTGGAATTTTTCTACCAGGTGTATGCTGTATGTAATGTTTGTGCCAACGTTTACATACAGAGTAAATGGACCCGACTGACCACCACTGCTCAGGGCTGACACTGCCAACGAGTTATTAATGTTTAAATGTCAGTCCTGAAAGTCATTAATGCAGCGGGGGCGATACTGAATGTCACAAGGATGGTGGTCATTCTGCACATGCGCTGCTACGTTACTGATAACTTATTCAGCGCCAACATGTAAACATTAAAGGAGTTGTAAAGAAGAAAAAAAATGTTTTACCTTAATGCAATCTATGTGAAAAAACATCCGAGCCCCCGTTAAACTTACCTGACCGCCGAGCTCCTCTTCGCTGCTCAGCCTGGCCACTGATTGGCTAGAGCGGATTGGATTGAGAGCAGCGCAGCCATTGGCTGGCACTGCTGTCAATCACATACAGTGACGCGGCTCGCCGAGGGTCGGGGCCGAGTGATGAAGTGAGCAGCTATGGCCGCTCGCTGTATCACGGGAGGGCGCCCGCAATTACTCACCACCATGCGAGCTCTTGCATGACTGTGGTCAGTAATTGCGGAGAGGACAGAGACAGACGCCGAGGGACCCCAGAAGACGGAGATCGGGGGCACTCTGTGCAAAACGTACTGCACAGTGGAGGTAAGTATCACATGTTTGTTAGTTTAAAGCAAAAAATAAATAAAAAATCCTTTACCAACCCTTTAATAGTGTGTAATCAGCGGCGTCACTGCTGAGGAACAAACACTGGATTTGGAATTTCTAGCGGTCAGGGAAATTGTCGCTGGGCACACTGGCTACAGTTCAGAATCATTCAAGAAAATGGGGACCATCCTCAGGAAAAAGGGAACAGACCCAAAGTTCAGGATCCACATGCATACAATCCAATGACAGCGCCATACAAACAGCCAAGAGCCCAAGGTAACTGAATGAGGAGGCCGATTCATACCAGAATAGAGCCAATGTGATTCAGGGGCCAATCCCTCCCTTTCATCATGGCTTAAAGTGGACCTTTACTCTCTCAAATCAACATTGACTGTTTTTTATCCTTGTGCTGCCAGCATTAGTAAATGGATAGGAAAATACATATTTGCTGGTTTTAAACCTTTTTTTCCTCCACATTTTCAGTTACTTCCGGCTTTCCATGCCTGGGCAAATTATGTCATACATCCCAAGAGTTTTAAAAACGGGAAGAGTTTTCTCAGCCAAGCACACCCTTCCTGCAAGCAAGCCAAAGCTAAAGGCAGATGGATTCCAGGAAGTAAATGCTACATGAATCGCCTGCCCTTACTCAAGATGGCCAGAGCCAGAAATGCTAGAGCAGGGGTGTCAAACTCAATTTCATCGTGGGCCGCATCAGCATTATGATTGCCCTCAAAAGGGCCGATTGTATCTGTAAGAATAGATGTCCAGCGCATTCCCCTCCCCTTACATTAGATGTCAAGAACCACCCCATTATCAGAAGTGGAGTCCCCCACTCTCCCTTACATCACAGTGCACCTCCCCTTTCTTATGCTGCTGCTGGGAAGAAGCTGGATGCATTGCTTAAAAAGCAGAAAGTAAGGGTCTGGAGGACCAGAGGATGGCTGGAGGTGCAAGGGCCACATGAAATGGCCTGGAGGGCCGGATTCGGCCCGCGGGACTTGTATTTAACACCTGTGTGCTAGAGGGTGTTTTTCAAAGTGATTTCTCAACAAATTAAAAGCATGGAGACATGAATAGGTAGGGGAGTTTGCTTTGAATAATAAAAATAACTTAAAACAGAGTTTTTGGTTTGTAGTACTCAGATGCAGCCTAGTTCCACTTCAAGTTCTGACTCTGCTTCCATGCACGCAGGTGATCAGATATCTTAAACCATGATGAGGGGGGCGTTTGTCCTTTTTGTAGCCGTGAATTGGTCCATAGCCTTCTATACTGCTATGTACAGTTTAGAGCTGTATGATTCTGAAAAAAAAAATAAAAAAATAAAAAGAAGGAGAATCACAATTGTTTTGCTTAGAATGAAGATCACGATTCTCGTGGCGTAACATCTTTCACATCATAAAAAAAAAAATTGTGCCAACTTTACAAATTTTTTAGCAGAAAATAATGATTTTTAACATCAACAAGTGTCAGAAAAAGGTTTAGTCTTTAAGTGGTTAAACTTCCCTCATTTACAGACCGAAGTTCACAGACCAAAGTTCATTCCTTAGGTCTAAAGAACAAAATCGTTACAATGTTTATAGTTGGCTAAGCCTCTGAGGAATGTTGTGAAACTTGTCTGACTGCCTGTTTTTTTTTTTCTTTGACAACGGTCAGCTTGAGAAGAGAACTCTTCATAGAAAATGCTTTATTAAGATCGTGAGGGGGGAAGAATCGCGATCTTGATTCTTAACGCTTATTCGTGCAGCTCTACTACAGTTGCATACAAATGTATAACGTTGCTATACTATGTACACATCTGTATGGGTAATATTTTTGGCACCTGAGTGAATGAGCCCTAATAATTTACCTAAACCAACAATGCTGTGATCAAGGCAACCAATCAGAAGTCACCTTTCAACAGGTTAGACGGGGCAAGCTATTGAAAGCAGACTTCCAATGCATTTCTATTACTGCAGGAAAAAATCTTCACACTACATTGTCAACTAAGCCAGGAACATTGAGAGGCATCCAGACTGTATATACGAAGAGTGGAAAAAGAGGTCAGCCAGCACAGGAGGCCAGTTATCTGTGGTAATCCCCAGGATAAAGATTAGAGGAAGATTACAAAAGCTCAGCACCACGAAAAAAAAAAAAAATCAACTAAATAAAATCCCAGAGCAGACAGCGGCAGCACTGCTTGTCAGGCTTTCTAGCGGCGTATGAAGGTGGGAAAGGTTTCTGCTGCCAAGAAGAAAAATTATCAGCGTCTGTCTGAAAGGAAACAGGAAGGGCAAGCGGAGAATCCCAACCTGGACGGCCGTGTGCGCTCTGGGCCTACTGCTACCGCAGACATGAAGCCGAGCAATCCCCTGCAAAGCAAACCGTGGCTTTTCCTACCATTGTGTGTGGCTGGAAATGCACACGATCATTTAAAGGGTCAGACCACCCAAAAACAAATTTACCAATTTAAAAGGTAGACATTGCAGGTTTAAATCACCTAGGTGTGTCTCTGGTTGAGTTCCCAGGTCTTGATGACTTCTACAACCACTACCAAAGAATTCCAATTCCCCCTGTTGCATTTTTAAATATTCTAGATCAGCCCCTTTCCACCCAGAGTGCCTTCGGCTTTCTTCAGGGTCCCAAAAACCAATGACATCATTGGTTGATAAAGGGGATGTTAGGCACCTGCACAGCATCCTTGTTTGCCTTTCCCTCAGCCCTGGGGTTCATTAGCCAAGTTAGGGCAAGAAACTGAGGGAAAAGAGAAAATACTGGTAAAATAATAGTCCGTATCAGGGTGTAAGGTTGCATTTGCTTTAAAACAGTGGTCTCCAAACAGTGGTCCGGGGGCTGGATGCAGGCCGATGGGGCACTATTCCTTCCACCTTCCCCAACGGTGGGCCACTATTGTTGCTTCCCCAACGGTGGGCCACTATTGTTGCTTCCCCAACGGTGGGCCACTATTGTTGCTTCCCCAACGGTGGGCCACTATTGTTGCTTCCCCAACGGTGGGCCACTATTGCTGCTTCCCCAACGGTGGGCCACTATTGCTGCTTCCCCAACGGTGGGCCACTATTGCTGCTTCCCCAACGGTGGGCCACTATTGCTGCTTCCCCAACGGTGGGCCACTATTGCTGCTTCCCCAACGGTGGGCCACTATTGCTGCTTCCCCAACGGTGTTGCCACTATTGCTGCTTCCCCAACGGTGTTGCCACTATTGCTGCTTCCCCAACGGTGTTGCCACTATTGCTGCTTCCCCAACGGTGTTGCCACTATTGCTGCTTCCCCAACGGTGTTGCCACTATTGCTGCTTCCCCAACGGTGTTGCCACTATTGCTGCTTCCCCAACGGTGTTGCCACTATTGCTGCTTCCCCAACGGTGTTGCCACTATTGCTGCTTCCCCAACGGTGTTGCCACTATTGCTGCTTCCCCAACGGTGTTGCCACTATTGCTGCTTCCCCAACGGTGTTGCCACTATTGCTGCTTCCCCAACGGTGTTGCCACTATTGCTGCTTCCCCAACGGTGTTGCCACTATTGCTGCTTCCCCAACGGTGTTGCCACTATTGCTGCTTCCCCAACGGTGTTGCCACTATTGCTGCTTCCCCAACGGTGTTGCCACTATTGCTGCTTCCCCAACGGTGTTGCCACTATTGCTGCTTCCCCAACGGTGTTGCCACTATTGCTGCTTCCCCAACGGTGTTGCCACTATTGCTGCTTCCCCAACGGTGTTGCCACTATTGCTGCTTCCCCAACGGTGTTGCCACTATTGCTGCTTCCCCAACGGTGTTGCCACTATTGCTGCTTCCCCAACGGTGTTGCCACTATTGCTGCTTCCCCAACGGTGTTGCCACTATTGCTGCTTCCCCAACGGTGTTGCCACTATTGCTGCTTCCCCAACGGTGTTGCCACTATTGCTGCTTCCCCAACGGTGTTGCCACTATTGCTGCTTCCCCAACGGTGTTGCCACTATTGCTGCTTCCCCAACGGTGTTGCCACTATTGCTGCTTCCCCAACGGTGTTGCCACTATTGCTGCTTCCCCAACGGTGTTGCCACTATTGCTGCTTCCCCAACGGTGTTGCCACTATTGCTGCTTCCCCAACGGTGTTGCCACTATTGCTGCTTCCCCAACGGTGTTGCCACTATTGCTGCTTCCCCAACGGTGTTGCCACTATTGCTGCTTCCCCAACGGTGTTGCCACTATTGCTGCTTCCCCAACGGTGTTGCCACTATTGCTTCCCCAACGGTGTTGCCACTATTGCTTCCCCAACGGTGTTGCCACTATTGCTTCCCCAACGGTGTTGCCACTATTGCTTCCCCAACGGTGTTGCCACTATTGCTTCCCCAACGGTGTTGCCACTATTGCTTCCCCAACGGTGTTGCCACTATTGCTTCCCCAACGGTGTTGCCACTATTGCTTCCCCAACGGTGTTGCCACTATTGCTTCCCCAACGGTGTTGCCACTATTGCTTCCCCAACGGTGTTGCCACTATTGCTTCCCCAACGGTGTTGCCACTATTGCTTCCCCAACGGTGTTGCCACTATTGCTTCCCCAACGGTGTTGCCACTATTGCTTCCCCAACGGTGTTGCCACTATTGCTTCCCCAACGGTGTTGCCACTATTGCTTCCCCAACGGTGTTGCCACTATTGCTTCCCCAACGGTGTTGCCACTATTGCTTCCCCAACGGTGTTGCCACTATTGCTTCCCCAACGGTGTTGCCACTATTGCTTCCCCAACGGTGTTGCCACTATTGCTTCCCCAACGGTGTTGCCACTATTGCTTCCCCAACGGTGTTGCCACTATTGCTTCCCCAACGGTGTTGCCACTATTGCTTCCCCAACGGTGTTGCCACTATTGCTTCCCCAACGGTGTTGCCACTATTGCTTCCCCAACGGTGTTGCCACTATTGCTTCCCCAACGGTGTTGCCACTATTGCTTCCCCAACGGTGTTGCCACTATTGCTTCCCCAACGGTGTTGCCACTATTGCTTCCCCAACGGTGTTGCCACTATTGCTTCCCCAACGGTGTTGCCACTATTGCTTCCCCAAGGGTGTTGCCACTATTGCTGCTTCCCCAACGGTGGGCCACTATTGTTGCTTCCCCAACGGTGTTGCCACTATTGCTTCCCCAACGGTGTTGCCACTATTGCTTCCCCAACAGTGTTGCCACTATTGCTTCCCCAACAGTGTTGCCACTATTGCTTCCCCAACAGTGTTGCCACTATTGCTTCCCCAACAGTGTTGCCACTATTGCTTCCCCAACAGTGTTGCCACTATTGCTTCCCCAACAGTGTTGCCACTATTGCTTCCCCAACAGTGTTGCCACTATTGCTTCCCCAACAGTGTTGCCACTATTGCTCCCCAACGGTGGGCCACTATTCTTCCTACCCATACCAAAGATGCACCGTTTACTCCCACTGACTACAGGACAATTTCTACTCCCAATGATCACAGTCTGGGCCCCAAAAGTTGAAAGACCAGTAAACTGGCCTTTGTTTAGAAAGTTTGGAGACCCCTGCTTTAGGAGAAGAATACATTTCTAACACTGGGCGTCAGTGTGTGGATGTTGCTACATTATGTTTTGTTTTCTACATTTTATTACGGGGAACCTTGATCGAGAAACACTGTTCTAGAACAGTTGATGGAGCACACCCCAGAGCGAAGAAAGTCTTACCGCTGAGGTCACCCAGAAATGTTAGCAGACAGAAAACGTCTCAGCCCACTATGATGTCACTTTTAGAAGGCATTGCACATTTTAATACTGTACAACTCTAAGGGGTCGCTCACACTGGCTGCATTGCATGCCAAAATGGTTGTTTTAGGCTGGTGTCCTCTGGGTTGTGTTGCCGCCTTATGCGGTTACAACACAAGGCACCGATTACCTCCACTTTGTTGAAATGTCATTGAACTCCATGTACCTCAGTGGAGCTTTGCGATGCACTCACATGAGGTGTGAAAAATGCAGCACGTCTACATTTAAAGGCAACGCACAGCAATCCAACTTCAACACAGTGTTGTGGCCTGAACAGGGGACATTGATTAAATAGTTTTCTATGAAACCCTGCAAGAAGCCAAAGAGTAACACAGATGGTAACAGCACATGGTGTGAATGAGCCCCAATGGCCATTTCTGTACCTGGCTGGACTAAGTTATTACTCTCTATGGCCAGGTTTGGAGCCCTCACTGGGAGGTATGCATTACCATTGACCTTTTACAATGAAAGGGTCAGGGAAAGGACCTAGGTCGCTGTCATAAAGTTGCTTCTTTTAAAATAGTACTGGCATAGACAGCAAGTCACACAGGGAGTCTGGCTTGGAGGGTTAACGGATTAGTAATTTCAACATCCCATCTTAAATATCCGAGACAAAATGAATGCAAACTATATATATATATATATATATATATTAGAGGTAGACCGATATATCGGCCGATATTTGGCCGTTTTTGTGAAATCGGCATCGGCCGATTTTTGTGAAAGAATCGGCCGATTATCGGCTAAAGTGTCCGGCCCGCATGGCTGCCTGCCCTGCAGTACTGACCCCACTCCCATGTATCCGATTCCTCCATCTGCACGGCCACCACAGAAGGGACATAGATTTCACTGGCATCGCGCCGCCAGCCGTGCCCCGCCCCCTCCCTCGGCTTGCTGTATTAGGGACAGGTGAAAAACAAACAATCATTGGCTTACAACTGCTGCCTGACTAATGTAACTCCCCCCAGCAGGAATGTCTTCCTTCCCTGCTGGCATTACACCAAGTTCTAAACAATGATTGGCTGATCAGCTCATCAGCATGCACCTAGCCTATTAGGTGCATGCAGATAGAATTGGATTATGATACCAGCATGTATGGAGGGTAAGTTGCCCAAATTATGTGCTACTGTGCCCCCCTGCAGAATTTATTAAAACTCCTTTTAAAAGGGGAAACCTGGCTGAGGCTGGCATTGAGAAAATGGATGAGGATGACTTTGGGTGGAAATGAGAGTTACATTGTGGAGATCCTTCTCACAATGTAACTCTCATCCCCACACAGAGTCATCCTCATCCATCTTCACAATGCAACACAATCATCTTCATCCCCACCCAGCACCATCCACCCCACTCCAACGCATCCCCTGCACCATCCATCCCTCTCCACAACGCATTCCCATCCACCCCTCTCCACAATGCATCACCACAACGCATCCCCACCCACGCCCAGCACCATCCATCCCACTCCACAATGCATCCCCACCCACCCCTCTCCACAATGCATCCCCACCCATGCCCAGCACCACCCACCCCTCTCCACAATGCATCCCCACCCACGCCCAGCACCACCCACCCCTCTCCACAATGCATCCCCACCCATGCCCAGCACCACCCACCCCTCTCCACAACGCATCCCCACCCACGCCCAGCACCATTCATCCCTCTACACAACACATCCCCACCCACGCCCAGCACCATCCCTCCCTCTCCACAACGCATTCCCACCCACCCCTCTCCACAACGCATCACCGCAACGCATCCCCACCCACGCCCAGCACCATCCATCCCACTCCACAATGCATCCCCACCCACCCCTCTCCACAATGCATCCCCACCCACCCCTCTCCACAACACATGGCTGTGGAGGAGTGGGGTACAGAGAGGTGGCTGTGGAGGAGTGGGGTACAGAGAGGTGGCTGTAGAGGAGTGGGGTACAGAGAGGTGGCTGTAGAGGAGTGGGGTACAGAGAGGGGGCTGTAGAGGAGGGGGTACAGAGAGGTAGCTTTACAACCACCTCTCTGTACCCCCCTCCTCAAAAAAAAAAAAAAAAAATTATTATATATATATATATATATATATATTTTTTTTTTTTTACATGCAAACCACAATATTGTGTCAATAAATGTATAGTCGGAGGAAGTAAAAGTTGTAAATATACTAAATAAGGAAGTGGGAAAAATATTTATTCAACTTTTTTTTGACTGGTGAATTCTAAAATAAGAATAACAGCCACTGATAAATATACAGGGCTAGATTCAGGTAGGGGCGCGCAATCTAACGGCGTTGCAGCGCATCGTATTTATGCTACGCCACCGCAACTTACAGTAGCAAGTGCAGTATTCACAAAGCACTTGCTCCGGAAGTTGCAGCGGCGTAGCGTAAATGGGGCCGGCGTAGTTCAAATGTGTAAGGGGGGGCGTGTTTTATGTTAATGTGTGTTGACCTGACGTGATTGACGTTTTGTACGAACGGCGCATGCGCCGTCCGTGTACATATCCCAGTGTGCATTGCTCCAAATGACGTCGCAAGGACGTCATTGGTTTCGACTTGAACGTAAATTACGTCCAGCCCTATTCGCAAACGACGTAAAAAATTAAAAAATCGAAGCGGGAATGACGTCCATACTTAACATTGAGTGCGCCTCATAGAAGCAGGCACAACGTTACGCCGAAAAAGCCTCACGCAAACGACGTAAAAAACGAACGCCGGGCGCACGTACGTTTGTGAATCGACGTAACTAGGTAATTTGCATATTCTAAGCGGAAAACGGAAGCGCCACCTAGCGGCCAGCGTGAGAATGCACCCCAAGATACGACGGCGTAATAGAATTACGCCAGTCGGATCTTAGGCTAATGTCGGCGTATCTAGCTTTCTGAATACAGAAAGTAGATACGCCGGCGCAGCTTTGAATTTACGCGCCGTATCTATGGATACGCCGGCGTAATTCTTTGCTGAATCTAGCCCACAGACATTTGGGTTAGTAAGAAAAAAAAAAAAGAACAAGAAGAAGAATGCAGAAGTTCCGGCTAGCAGACACATGATTGCAGGTATTGTTCCCATATTTGCATAAACTTGCAGAGCTCCCATGAAGTTGCAGAAATATCACCCAACACCTGATCTTCCTGGAGGCAAGCCCGGTAATCTGAGCTGGCACAATGACATCACACAGTGACTCTGCAAACACACGTACAATCCCGCTGTGTCCTCTAGAAACAGGTTTACACACAGCTGAAGGTCTCTTGCACATGAAAGACCGTTCTTGGGAAACACAGACAAGTTGGGAAATTCTGAAGTTTCATAAACATTCGGTGTGCAATGTGGGTATTGTCTGAACTGAGAAACTCCACATTCGATCTTTCAGCTTTGCATGGTAGGTGGCAAATTAAAATACAGATTAGTAATCCTCTAACTGCAAAGACAATCGCCCATGATTAAATACAAAAATGAAGGAATCTACCTGCGGTAGCAGTATGGTCTCATAGGGGTCACACATAACTAGAGAGACAGCTCAACAGAGTAGCTGGAAGCCACAAGTGCTCATCCGGGCACAAGTCCTGCCAATGTGCCTATATACCGGGTTTCCCCGAAAGCGAGACCTACCCCGAAAATAAGACCTAGCGTTATTTTCCAGGAGGGCTGCAATAAGCCCTACCCTGAAAATAAGCCCTAGTATAAAATGCTTGTAAAACCCTATAATCCATTCTATTACAGTAGTATATATAATGTACAATGTGTGTTTCCTTAATTGCTGGGAAGAGAAGCTCCGGCTCACAGAAGTGCAGAGCTGCACTATAACAAAGGTATTTGGCACAACTATATTACAGAAACACACACATTGTACATTATATACTACTGCAATAGAGTGGATTATAGGATTTTACAAGCATTTTAACTTAAAGCGGAGGTTCACCCGCACATGACACCATTTCCCCCTAGATGGATGCTCGTTTTGTCTAGGGGAATCGGCTAGTTGTTTTAAAATATGATCCGTACTTACCGTTTACGAGATGCATCCTCTCCGTCGCTTCCGGGTATGGGCTGCGGGACTGGGCGTTCCTATTTTGATTGACAGTCTTCCGAGAGGCTTCCGACGGTCGCATCCATCGCGTCACGATTTTCCGAAAGAAGCCGAACGTCGGTGCGCAGGAGCAGTATAGAGCCGGACCGACGTTCGGCTTCTTTCAGCTACTAGTGACGCGATGGATGCGACCGTCGGAAGCCTCTCGGAAGACTGTCAATCAAGAAGGAACGCCCGCTCCCGAAGACCCATACCCAGGAGCGACGGAGAAGATGCATCTCGAAAACGGTAAGTATGGATCATATTTTAAAACAACTAGCAGATTTCGCCTAGACAAAACGAGCATCCATCTAAGGGGAGAAGATAAAAAAATATATAATTGGGTGAACTCCCGCTTTAATTCACATGGGGATTGCTGTCAGGCCGGGAGAGAGAAGACAGCACATTAACTGATAAGACCTACCCCAAAAATAAGCCCTACTATGACTTTTGTTGCCAAAATTAATATAAGACCCGGGCTTATTGTCGGCGAAACACTATATAAATGAGATTACCAAATTTTTTTTATATTCAGAAACAAGCAGAAGATTTGAGTATTCACACTTGCGAATGTACCCGGGGCAGCTGCAAATACCCCAGCCAGGGGGTTCCCGTAATTAGCTGGGAATAGGCAGCCCTATTGAAAGCAATAGGAGGCCGCTGGTTCTCGCAGCTATTAATGCCCACTTGTGTGTAATCGCTCATGCTGTGATCACATGGAGTGAACGGCCCTGGAAGCAGACTGCCTGCATCCAGGGCTGATAAGGGCCAGGGGCATAGAAGAGGGACCCGAGAAGAGGAGGATCTGGACTGTCCTGTGCAAAACCACTGCACAGAGGAGGCAAGAATGCCTTCAAGCTAACCTACTTCAAAAAATGCTTGCTACTTGGCTGTCTAAATGCATAGAACCGAGGTACAACTAGGATCACTAGAAGGTAAGCATGACACCATCAGCCCATCTACAGGCTTGTGTAGTATAAAAGAGCCCTTGTTCTGAAAACAAAGCAGCATACATACAGAACATACAATACAGTAATTTCAAACAATTCTATGCTTCCAAGATCAAAGCAAAACCCTATAAAAATGAACACGGATACTGCAAAGTGTGTTCACATTTTCAGCATTATCCTCTTCTGCGCTGTCCGCTATGGGAGGACCACCTTGCCCCTTCACCTCTCCTTTTCTTCTTTACTCGCCCCCCTCCTTTTCCATGTTTTTCATTCCCTTCCCCCTCCCCTCTGAAGATTATACCAGCACGTCGCACAGATCACATTTCTATAGGTTACCATCCTCCCTTGGTTATCATAACATAGAAGACACATCCATACAATTGTACTGAGAAAACACTTCATTGTATCACCTAGCTGAGGATTGTGCATTACAATTCATATGATCTCCTGAAATTTTCTTTTATAATGTGACTTCATGGCGGCTTTGTGCCTATTTTTTTTTTTGCATTTGTTCTTGTAAACCTGGAAAAACTAAAACTGATTGCATAAAAAAAAATAAAAAAAAAAAAGGATATAAAGGGTACCCGCCTTTTGTTTCCTGATGTGCCACTGTGGATACAAAAAGAAAAACCTTCACCCCTGCCTCCCACAGACAGTCTTCGGTGCCTGGGCAGCCAATGCCAGGCCCAGCACGGTCATGTCCATGTCAGGTTTAGCCCTATGCAAATATAGGCCCAGATTCACATACATCGGCGCATATTTAATGCCGCCGTAGCGTATCTTCTTTACGCTACACTGACGCCGACGCAGAGAGGCAAGCACCAAATTCACAAACATTTGCCACCAAATCTGCGCTGGGTTTCTTAGGCGCAAGTCTTCGTAAGTGGAAGTGGGCGTGGGCCATGCAAATGAGGTGCGACCCCATGCAAATGATGGGCCGATACGAATAACGAACGGCGCATGCGCCGTCCCGTGACGCATCCAGTGCGCCTGGTCAGAATCACGACGGAACTACTCCCTAAGATACGACGGATCATTGCCTACGGCGTGAACGTAACCTACGCCCAGCCATATTTACGTCCAACGTAAAATACGACGGCTTGTGCTCCCTGGTCCATACCTTTGCATGGGTTGCGCCTCATATATGGGGAATAACTTTACGCCGGACGTACGACTTGCCGGGCGAAAGTACGTTTGTGAATCAGCGTATTTCCCTCATTTGCATATGTGCATAGAAAATCAATGGGAGCGGCAAATGCGCCCAGCGTAAATATGCGCCCACGATACGATGGCGTACGCAAGTTACGTCGGTCGTAGGGAGCCTATTTTTAGGCGTATCTTAGTTTGTGGGTCGGCGCATAGATACGACGGCGCACATTTGTACTTACGTCGGCGTATCTTGAGATACGTCGGCACAAGTGCTTTGTGAATCCGGGCCGTAGACTTTCAGAAAGATCACTGCTTAGGCTTTCCTAAGGGTTCAATGGCTCATTAGGAATACAGAGCAGTGCCGACAAGCAGAAGTCAAACTTTGTCAGCAGTTCACAAGTGCCGATATCAGCTGTTGTGTGTGGGTAGAAGATGCACCCCGTCCCCAAACCCTAAAGTGTTTTTTTTTATCTTAAAGTAACACCAAAGGTTAATTTTTTTAAAATAACAAACATGTAATACTTCCCTCCACTGTGCAGTTGGTTTTGCACAGAGTGGCCCCAATCGTCCTGTTCTGGGGTCCAAAGGCGGCTCTCAGGACTCCTCTCCGCATTAGATAACCCCCTCTGGGAGAAGCTCTCTCCCAAGGCGGTTACCTTGCAGGCGCGCTCCTGTGTCATACACTTGGCGTTTATAGTTACCGAGTGTACGACTCGGACCCGCCCCCAAGTCATTGGATTCGATTGACAGCAGCATGAGCCAATGGCTGCACTGCTATCAATCTATCCAATGAAGAGCAGAGAAGCCGTAGAGAGCGACACGGGATCGCACCCACGAAAATTCAGGGCTCAGGTAAGTAAAAAACGGGGGGCGGCTTGGGGGGGCCAGACACTGCAAGGTGTTTTTTCACCTTAATGCATAAAGGTTATGACAAGCTTGGGTTCACACAGGAGCAGAGGGGGGACACTGCATGCATTTCGGATAGGAATCGCACCGCAATCCTGTGCAAATCACATGCATTTCTTTGCAGTGTGATTTGAGCCCATTGATTTTGTATGGGCTCAAAGCACATCACAAAGGTATCGGTATGCAATATCTGCTAATCAGTTTCAGGTATCGGAGAATTTGCTCAGGCAAATGCTTAGTATCAATAATTGGTGAAACCCTAGCATACAGCCTGTCATAGCTGCACACCCCAGTACTCCAGAAAAATTCACAGCGAAGCACTGCCATTTACACAACGTGAAAGTGTCGCATTATGGAAAGTACATCGCAGGTACATATATGGATAAATGCAACAAAGCACTGATGTTTACAAAAGCATAGGGCCCCACATTTTTTTTTTATACACTAGATATATTTTTTGCATACACAATAAATTTATATATATATATATATATACATACATATATATATATATATATATATACATACATATATATATATATACACATATATATATATATATATATATATATATATATATATATATATATATATATATATATATATATATATATATACATATATATATATATATACACATATATATATATATATATATATATATATATATATACACACATACATATATATATATATATATATA
Source organism: Rana temporaria (assembly GCF_905171775.1). Taxonomy (NCBI): domain Eukaryota; kingdom Metazoa; phylum Chordata; class Amphibia; order Anura; family Ranidae; genus Rana; species Rana temporaria. Next base: position 173,449,983 of record NC_053495.1, read on the forward strand.
TATATATATATATATATATATATATATATACATACATATATATATATATATATATATACATATATATACATATATATATATATATATACATATATATATATATATACATATATATATACATATATATATATATATATATATATATATACACACACATATATACACACATACACACACACACATACATATATACACACACATATATACACATACACACACACACACACATACACATATACATATACATATACATATATATTTGTATGCATGAGGTTCTAAACAAAAAGGCACCAACTGCCATACTGTAATAGAAGAAAGCAAGCCTGCAGAGATGGTCTCACATACATGATCACACCCATGAGGTTGAACCCATGTGTGATCAGACAGGACATAATATGTAACAATAACCGTCACAGCTGTTCATTTCCATGGGTTCACAAATCTATCCTCGCTCATGTTATGGCATTTCTCCCACAAGGAAACGGAAGCTCATTAATACCAACATTTGCCGTGAAATATATAGGTCGCAGTAACTCCACATTTTGATTCAGCCCTGGCTGCAGGATTACTGGAAGATGCTTCGGTTTCACGTGATAGGTCTGCTTTAAATATCCTTGTTACCAGGTAGTCCTAGTATGAAATACCATGGAACTGCATGCAATCCACAGAGGAGGGTCATACTCTGGTTATATGGCCATAAACTGAGCTTTTACGTAATTGCGATTTTAGCTAGCTGTGCAGAACATGAAGGTTACATCAAGAACACAGTTATGAGTTTGGCACCATCCACTTAGAGAGCAGAAAAACATACCAGTCATTTATATCTTCAGCATAGGTGTCAGGACCCATCAAAGCTTTCCATTTAACCTTTGTTCAAGTCATCACTCTATCATCAATCAATAAATGTACACAGACCCACACATCCCATACATATACCATAGTACATATTAGGGCTGCAACGAACGATTATTTTCATAATCGATTATTGTTTCGATTAATCGGATAATAGCCTAAAAAAAAAAAAAAAAATGTTTACATTTTTGGGGCCAATTTGTTGTTGGGCAGATTACAAAACACATTTTTTTTTACTGTGGGACAGTGAAAGTAATATTTACAGTAGCGATTTGCTTTTTTGTACTTTAAAGGGCTAATTTTAGTTGTTTTAACCCCATTATGTTACTGGCCGATTAATCGATTATGAAAATTGTAATAGATCAATTTCATAATCGATCAGTTGTTTCAGCCCTAGTGCATATGTATGGGAGATAATACACAGAAGGCTTGAGAACTGGGGATTGCTGGATCAGGCTTTAAAAGCATCAATCCCTGAGATTTTTAGTCTTTTCTATTGTTCCCAGGATAAAAAAAAAATCCACTTTTCATTTTATGGCTTTGGATGACTGGCACATTCGCTAAGCAAAAGTATATTAAAGTAGTACTAAATGCTCCCATTTTTCTCAGAATTTGATCTATGTAGGCCAACTGAGCAGAGGACGTTAAAGTCGTTTTACAGGTTGAAGTTTTTTTTACCTTCATACATTCTATGCATGAAGTTAAAAAACCTTCAAAATGCAGCTCCCCGCCCCCCCCTCATAGCCTCCCCTAACGCAAGCCAGATCGCGGTCTAGTGATGTGCACGAGTGCAGCTGCTCTCTTGGGTTTCTGTCTCCTCATTGGCTCCCACTGCGGTCAATCAAAACCAGTGATGAGGAAGCAAGCACAAGTGCCCCCATAGCTATGGGAGTACTCGTAGAAGAGGAGGAGCCAGGAGCACTGTCATGGAAACAGAGAAGAGGAGGATCGGGGCTGCTCTGTAAATAACAACTGCACAGAACAGGCAAGTATAAGATGCCATTAAAAAAAAATATATATATATATATATATATATATATATATATATATATATATATATATATATATATATATATATATATATATATATATATATATATATATATATATATATATATATATATATATATATATATATATATATATATATATATATATATATATATATATATATATATATATATATATATATATATATATATATATGCGTATACCGCGCACTGTTTTGCCCTGACAATCAGGGCAAAATCGTGGGTGCGCGATATACGCCGATACCCGCTTTCCCGCCACGAGTTTGAATACTGCGCCGGCATATACCGAGCGCAGTACACTCGTGAATCTTCGGGCAGTCTCAGCGCCTCTCGCACTGACGTCCTGTACGTACAGGACGTCAGTGCGACAGTTGCCGAGCCTGCCCGAAGATTCACGAGTGTACTGCGCTCGGTATATGCTGGCGCAGGATTCAAACTCGTGGCGGGAAGGACGCCGGACCCGCCGAAGAGGACACCGGACCCGCCGAAGAGGACACCCGAAGCCGCAGAAGGACGCCGGACCCGATGAGGCCGCCGATGGACGCCGCGCAAGACACCAAAACCGTAAGTACAAAAAAAACGTTTTTTCCACCGGATTGGGGGCCACTTTAGGGGTGCGCGTTATACCACGATAAATACGATAGAGATATATATATATATATATATATATATATATATATATATATATATATATATATATATATATATATATATATATATATATATATATATATATATATATATATATATATATATATATATATATATATATATATATATACATATACATATATACATACACACACACATACACACACACACACACGTTAATGTCACTTTAAAAGCAGAGCTCCAGGCTCCCTCAGAAAAAAATAAAAGTCAGCAGCTACAAATACTGTAGCTTCTGACTTTATTAGGACACTTACCTGTCCACAAATCCAGCTGTGTCTTCATCCGAGACGATTTCACAATCGGCTCTTGGGTGCTGCCATCATGGGTAGTGGAAACCAGCACAGCGCTTTGTGAATGGCCCATCAGTGGGGAAAGGAGGAGGGAGGCCGAACCTCCAGATGAGTTTGCCGTGTATGGACACATCTACTCACCCTAATTGGACAGGCTTGTGGGTTTGTAGCCCCCCCAATGCAATGTACAGGGTTACCCACCCACACTCCTGTTAAATTAAGATGAACTGCTAAGAAACACACCTACCTAGACATTTCATGGGCTACATGCATGCCCTTGCACGGAACAACTGTACCTCCTGGGCGGCTGAAGACAGCCGCCCTTCAAAAGTGTATGGATCAGTTTGCATTTGTGAATAAGGCCCTAAAACAAACCTGTTGCCTATCCCTGGATGGATATCAGCCACAAAGACTGTGCACTGTTTTTAATGAGTCTGCTGACATTCATTGTGTAAAGGAGCATTAAATTATTATTGCAACACAGAAGCCTGTGACTGCACTTATGTACATAATATGTATGTATACACATTCCCTGAGTCATCATTGTTGAATATATATATGGAAATGCGTGTATATACCGGTATGTGTAACATATAAACACATTCCAAACAGGTTAGTAACAGGACAGATCTAGACACTGGTTTGCACACAACACACTTATTTGTCATGGGAAAATATTCTGCAGACTTTATTGAAGACGGTGCGGGGAAAACACAAATACATCGCAGTGCAAGGAGCACGGCGCTTCTTCTACAAAGGCAAATAGATTTCAGCCATTCCTGGCAAGTGAAAAGAACTCCTCCTTTTCCCTGGAACATTTGGTCATAGCGTTCATTAAAAATGTTGTAGAAAACAAATAATCAGCCTTTCCCCTCCCCCCGAGTCCTGAACCTTCCCACTGAAACAATGTGAACAGTGGTGACTGTGAAGACTCACAGTCATGTGTTCAGTATGGGCTCACGGAGATGAAGTGCTCGTTATTTAAACAAGGATCCGAGCCGCCTTCTCTCTGAACCGTACACATGGCAGAACAAAATCAAAACTGCTTCACATGCCAAAGGTCACGTGTAGCATGAAATGGTTAAAGTGAACTTCTTGAATCGTCATCACCTACAAGAGACACAATTATGTTGCCTGGATATACAAGGTGACAATGTCTCAACATTTGGGTAAATATTGATGCATGCCGTATGGTAATAGGCAGTGGATTGTGTTGCTCAATACTGACGAACATCAATATTATTATTATTATTATTATTATACAGGATTTATATAGCGCCAACAGTTTGCGCAGCGCTTTACATCAGGGAAGACAGTACAGTCACAATACAATTCAATACAGGAGGGATCAGAGGGCCCTGCTCGTTAGAGCTTACAATCTTGACAATCTTTCCAAACTAGAGCCGGTTCACACTGGGGCAACTCGTCAGGCGACTCTGAAGTCGTCTTCAGGACGCCTTGCCGAGTCGCCCGCGAAATCGTGCCGCCCCAGTGTGAACCGGCTCTTAAGGGCCACATAAGAAAGCTGTCAAAACAGGTTTTCATGCACTCAGGCAGAAGAGAGAGCTTACATAGGAATATATGAATACAAACAGGGCTGGTACAAGGATTTTTGACACCCTAGGAGAAACCTAGTTTGGGCGCCCCCTCCCATTGGCTCCACCCCATTCGCCCTGCCCACCTTTTTAATAAAGTGCCCATCACATGCACCCCACCAGCGCCAATCAAATGCAGCCTTAACCAGCGCCAATCAAATGCAGCCTTAAAGCGGGAGTTCACCCAAAAAACAATTTTTAACCTAAGATTGAGGCTCATTTTGTCAAGGGGAATATTTTTTTTTAATCGAAGCAATACTTACCGTTTTAGAGATAGATCTTCTCCGCCGCTTCCGGGTATGGTCTTCGGGACTGGGCGTTCCTATTTGATTAACCGGCTTCCGACGGTCGCATACATCGCGTCATGAGTAGCCGAAAGAAGCCGAATGTAGGTGCGGCTCTATACGGCGCCTGCGCACAGATGTTCGGCTACTTTCGGAAAATCGTGACGCGATGTATGCGACCGTTGGAAGCCTGTCAATCAAATAGGAACGCCCAGTCCCGCAGCCCATACTGCTTTGATTTAAAAAAAAAACACCCGATTACCCTTGACAAAATGAGCATGAATCTAATGTTAAAGTTTTTAAGTTTTTGAGGGAACCTCCACTTTAACCAGCGCCAATCAAATGCAGCCTTAACCAGCGCCAATCAAATGCAGCCTTAACCAGCGCCAATCAAATGCAGCCTTAACCAGCGCCAATCAAATGCAGCCTTAACCAGCGCCAATCAAATGCAGCCTTAACCAGCGCCAATCAATAAATATATGTTTGCTTGCTTCCATGCATTACATAGTCGGGACACAGACACAGTCCTCTGCCTGCCAATGCTGAGATTTAGTTGCTTGCTGCAGAGAAGATAGTGGGAACACCAGTGGCTGGGCGCCCTAGGCAGCAGTGCGCCCTAGGCGGCTTCCTAGTTTGCCTAGTGGTAGCACCAGCCCTGAATACAAATATAAAGACTCTGACCAGAGAAGATGGTCAAAACCAAACCAATGTGTCACCAGGACAGGCACAGACCAAGGTCTATCCTCAAACACAGCAGCATGCTACCATTCTGAATCTAACATCTGTGGGGGTTACGGTTTGCATGGTGAAACACTCGTTCCTTTATCGCGTTATCAGACACACAATACGCATTGTCTTGGATGAAAAATATTACAAACTCAAAATAGCTTTGGGTCCACTGTCAACATCTAAAAACAGGAAGTAATAACAATGGATGGCAAATCGTGAGCTTATCAGCATATGGCAAGCCATCCGACAATATCCACACCTAGAAACTCAGGGATGCTCAACACTGATCTCCAGATAACATAAGTTTGCTTCATGGAACACAATCTCATGGCTTTAGGCTTTAAGCGACCAGCCTGAAACAAGCGCCACTTCCGGCGAGATCTCCAGGTGAGAAACTTGGCAAGAGATAGAAAAGAAAAAAAAAAATTTATAATTTGCTTACCCATCCATCCCTTTAATAGGGTCTGTATGCCCAGTGGGCAGGAAAATTTGGCTGATCACATGACCACTGTAACAGACAGTCACAGTGGTCACATGATAGGGAGTCACCGCTGCACATATGCATTACATGGGCTGCAAGAAGTTGAGAAAACTGTATACAGAGAAACCTCATACCAGGCACCCTGAACATAGATTTGGGGTTTATATCAGGGTGGATATAAATAAATGATTTTTTTTTTATTTATTTTTTTTATTTAAATCTATTTTTGATTTTTATCAAATTTATTTTAATATGCCTTTGGAGTAAAAATCTAAAGATAGGTTTTTATAAAATGTAGCTTATGAGGCTCCATGTATATTCTGCAATATTGACATTTTTGGTAAAAACTCATTCAATGAAGTTCTGCAAGCCGAGATAACACGCACTGCATTGATGCATTCACACAATTTCACAGTAATCATGAGATAAAACAAAGTTCAGGAATATTCTCTTATCCCATTGCTTTGGAAATCTATGTACACTACAAACTGATTGAATCAGTTCAGATATCGCTGTTTTACCAACCTGACAGCTTATTATTCTAAATAGGAAATCTTCATTTTGTTTGCAAATATTAAAGCGGATGTGCCATGGGAAAAAAATATTAAAAGCCAGCAGCTACAAATACTGCAGCTGCTGACTTTTAATATTAGGACACTTACCTGTCCTGGAGTCCAGCGCCGATCGCAGCAGAGGACGAGCGATCGCTCGTCTCTCTGCTGCTCCCCCCGCAATCCACGCTGAGGGAACCAGGAAGTGAAGCGATTGGCTCCCGCTGTGTGCTGGGAGCCGAGTGTTCCCAGCACACAACTGGGGGGCCACGGGATGTGACGAAATGCCCGTCTTTTGCCTGTGAATGCCGGGCCGGAAGTGGGTGCAAATACCTGTCTTTAGACAGGTATCTGCACCCCCCTCCCCCTGAAAGGTGTCAAATGTGACACCGGAGGGGGGAGGGTTCCGATCAGCGGGACTCCACTTTAGGGTGGAGAACCGCTTTAAACGAACTACCAGAAAGAATATGTCCTTACATTTAGGCTGCATTCACACCTGAGCGTTTTGTCGCCTGAAGCATGAAGCTCCAAAACGCTAGAGGGGAAAAAATACATTATTCTCAATGGAGATGGTTCACATCTCCACTCCAAAACGCCTGACGCTGAACGCCTGAAGCTCAAACAAGTTCTGGACCCTTTTTTGTAGCTCTAATTGAGCGTATTTGGGCGTTTTTCTGTTTTTTAACATTGGTGACCTGTCCAAAAAAACGCAGCGACAAATCGTGGTAAAAAACGCCGCACAATCGCAGCAAAACGCTACGCTCAGGTGTCAATGCAGCCTTAAAGAGCACGTGTAATTTCAGATCCATCATGGCAGCGCCTGTTAGCGGCATCCACTTACCTGCTGCTGCCACGTCCCTCACCTTTTTGTGTCACTGCCACATCACCAGTCGTCCCATTAAAGTGAATGGGACGGCCGGTGAGTCAACAGCGGGTCAGAGGAGGAGCTGCTGCGGGACAGAGAGACAGCTGCTCTTTAAAAATTAGGATTTAAATCAAATTACTTTAAATCAAATCCACCCTGATTTATATATACTTTAAAAAATAAGTCATCCATTCTACTGCTGTAGTCCCATAAGGGCCTTCTACATTTGGTAAAGGCTGAGATCACATTCCCCTTCCCACCGCTGATCGACCACACAGGAATGAAGGAGACAAATATCTAATGAGGCTTGGTCGATTGGTCTTGTCACCTGCTCTGTGCGTTTGCAGTAGACGAGTACTGTTACTAGGAATGGGGGGGGGGGGGGGTTTACTCCTAGAAACTTTGTAGCTCTGCCTGTGCTGCTCACATGTGGGAATGCTGCATACTCACAGATTGCTACACAGGGGGTGGTGGCAACTGAGCACTGCCCCCGCTTAAGTACCGACACGCCTACAAATAGGGCCCTGATAATAGGAGATGCAGCAAAAGGAGAAAGATAACAACAAAACTAAAGAAATAATATAAAAGTTGAGGATCAAGGGACAGACAAATGGAGGTAGCAATACATGAATGTATGGACCGGCATTTTTGTTTATGTAACATAAGAGTGGAACTCCGCTTGTTTGCACCCTCCGCCCTTCCACTGCCACATTTGGCACTTTTTGGGGGGGTAAAGGGGAGCGGGTACCCGATTTTGACAGGTACCCACTCCCACTTTCAGCTTAGATCGCCGCAGCAATCTGAGCCCGAAGTTCGACTGCCGCTTCTACCCCTGCAGTCTTCTGGGACACGCCACAGGTCTCAGAAGACTACAGGACCATTCACAAGGAGCAACATGACTCACGCACACGCAGTAGGAAACTGTGCCTGTGAAGCAGCAAGGCTTCTCTTCCTGTTGCCCTTACTAAAGATGCCGGTGCCTGCACCCAAAGCTGATCAAGGAATCGGCTCTGGTGAAGACACCGCAGATCCCTGGACAGGTAAGTGTTCTTATATTAATAGTCAGTAGCTACAGTATTTTTAGCCACTGACAATTTTTTTCTGAAGGAGCCTGGACCTCCTCTTTAGGCCATCTACAGACCTGGGGGAAGATCCTCAAAGAAATTACGCCGTCGTATCTGTCGATACGCCGGGTAATTTTAAATTTTGCGCGTCGTATCTTTGATTTGGCATCCACCAAACAAGATACGACGGCATCTGTGTTAGATCCGACAGGCGTACGCTGTCGGATCCAAGATGCAATTTTCCGGCGGCCGCTGGGTGGCGTTCACGTCGTAATCCACGTTGAGTATGCAAATTAGCTTTTTCCGACGATCCACGAACGTACGAGCGGCTGTCGCATTCTTTTACGTCATTTCCGTTCGGCTTTTTCCGGCGTATAGTTAAAGCTGCTATCTGGTGGCGTACTCAATGTCAAGTATGGCCGTCGTTCCCGCCTATAATTTTGAAAATTTTACGTCGTTTGCGTAAGTCGTCCGTGAATGGGGCCGGACGCCATTTACATTCACGATGAAAACAATGACGTCCTTGCGACGTCAATTGGAGCAATGCACCCTGGGAGTTTTGACGGACGGGGCATGCGCAGTTCATTCAGGGCGGGGACACGCTTCATTTAAATGAAACACGCCCCCTACTCGCCGCATTTGAATTCCGCGCCCTTATGCCGCGAGAGATACACTACGCCGCAACTTACGGCGCGAATTCTTTCTGGATTCAAACCAAAGCCAGGTAAGTTACGCCGGCGTAGCGTATCTCAGATACGTTGCGCCGGTGCAGATCTTTGTGAATCTGCCCCCTGGTCTCTGAAGATCCAACCAAAGATCTTTGCACAAACATGCACAGTTACATCTGATGGACATGCGTGTGCCTATGCTATGGAGTATAAAATGTTTGGTCACTGCCAGTCTTTCTACAGAACAAAATTGCAAAGATGGCAGAGAAAAAAAAAAATCAACTCTGGCCTCGAAAAGGATGAAGATGTATTCTACAGTAGAGGGCCAGTAAACAGATAAACATTCCTGACGTGCAAACAGCCAGGCGAACATTTTCTGAGCTCTGTCGGCATCTTAGAGAGAACAATCAGGGAATTATTTTAGCTCATAACTGTAAGAATGATGGCAAGACACACGCGGTTATGCTTGAGCTGCCTAGCCAGCACCCAGCTGGATAAATGTAAGCACTGTATGAAGGCCAATCTATGGGGGGAGAGACAGTATGAAAAGATAAATACTGCATGGCTTGGAAGCACTGTACAGTATTCGAAATTATCAAGGAAATTGAAAAAAACAGAAAAGTACTTAAAGCGGGAGTTCACCCATTTCTAAAAAAATTTTTTTTCTTCCCCTAGATTCCTGCTCGTTCGGTCTAGGGGAATCGGCTATTTGTATTAAAATAGGTGCAGTACTTACCCGTTTTCGAGCTGCATCTTCTTCCGTCGCTTCCGGGTATGGTCTTCGGGAGCGGGCGTTCCTTCTTGATTGACAGTCTTCCGAGAGGCTTCCGACGGTCGCATCCATCGCGTCACTCGTAGCCGAAAGAAGCCGAACGTCGGTGCGGCTCTATACTGCGCCTGCGCACCGACGTTCGGCTTCTTTCGGAAAATCGTGACGCGATGGATGCGACCGTCGGAAGCCTCTCGGAAGAATGTCAATCAAGAAGGAACGCCCATTCCCGAAGCCCATACCCGGAAGCGACGGAGAGGATGCGTCTCGTAAACGGGTAAGTACTGCACCTATTTTTAAATAAATAGCCGATTCCCCTAGTAATAACGAGCAGGAATCTAAGGGGGAAAAGTGCCCTCTAAGGGTGAACCCCCGCTTTAAAGTGATACTAAAGCTTCATTTTTTATTATAAGGCTTCATTTCCATGGACGTTTTTACAGCCACTTTTTTTTTAGCCTTTTTTTACAGCTTAAAAACGCCTGTCCATGTTTTTTTTTTGAGCTGGAGCTCAAAAACGCTGCGGTAGCGTTTAACGTCTGGCGTTTTTACAGCTCTAAGGCTGGAGCTTCAGAACGCACTGGTCCTAGTTTTTGTTTGCAGCTTAAAAACGGCCCAGCCATCTACAGCTCAAAAACGTCATGGTGGGCATGAGGCCATAGACTAACATGGAGAGCCGTTTTTAAGCGGATGTGCCATGGGAAAAAAATATTAAAAGCCAGCAGCTACAAATACTGCAGCTGCTGACTTTTAATATTAGGACACTTACCTGTCCTGGAGTCCCGCGCCGATCGCAGCAGAGGACGAGCGATCGCTCGTCTCTCTGCTGCTCCCCCCGCCATCCTCAGTGAGGGAACCAGGAAGTGAAGCGCTCCGGCTTCACTACCCGGTTCCCTACGGCGCATGCGCGAGTCGCGCTGCGCCCACCGATTGGCTCACACGCTGTGTGCTGGGAGCGGAGTGTTCCCAGCACACAACGGGCGACAGACGGGAAGTCAGAAAAACCCGTCTTTTGCCCGTAGCGTGTGGCCGGAAGTGGGTGCAAATACCTGTCTTTAGACAGGTATCTGCACCCCCCTCCCCCCTGAAAGGTGTCAAATGTGATACCGGAGGGGGGGAGGGTTCCGATCAGCGGGACTCCACTTTAGGGTGGAGAACCGCTTTAAGCTGCAAAAAAAGCTCAGAAAAGTGGCTGTAAAAACGTCCAAAAACGTCCATGGAAATGAAGCCTAAAAATAAAAATCATACTTTCCTCCTCTGTGAAGCTCGTTTTGCACAGAGTGGCCCCGATCCTCCTCTTCTGGGGGGCCTGGGTGGCTCGTACAGCTCCCCCTGCATTAGATAACCCCCCTAGGAGAAGTGCTCTCCTAAAGGTGTTACCTTGCAGGCGCACTTCCGAGTCATACACTCAGCAACTGTAGGCGCCAAGTGTATGACTCGGCTCTGCCCCCTGTGTCACTGGATTTGATTGACAGCAGCGGGAGCCAATGGCTGCGCTGCTAGCAATCTATCCAATTAAAGTTGGGACTCCGTGGAGAGAAGGATGGCGGAGACGCGCCAGCGGATATTCGGGGCTCAGAAGGGCCGGACACGGCAAAGGTGTTTTTTCACCTTAATGCATAGGATGCATTAAAAGGTGAAAAAACAAAGGTTTACAAACCCATAAAGAGGAAAATGTGGTGTTGGTCAAAACACTTCCATAAGGCACAAAAAACACAAACCACACAAAGGACGATATACTACTTTTATATGCAAATAGTTATACCGTACTGTGAGATCAGTCTGGATTTAATACATGGAGTTTGCTAAACCAGACAGAGGAAAAACCACAGTGAGGCATCGGTCAGATAACAGATATATGAATCAGAGTGACTAATAAAACGTAGCTACATTCTGATCAATCAGGACAGTCCTGTTCAGAAACTGTGAGATTGAATTACTTCCACCGCTGCAAAGAACATTAGTCACCGAGAGATAAAAAAAAAAAAAGACGATCGGAGTATCCCAATTCAGAAAATGGAAAATGAGCACTTGATGACCTGCATGGCTGCAGGACACAATGGGAGAAATCTAGGGCTGCAACTAATGTTTTTTTTTATAATCGATTAGTTGGCCGATTGTTTCGATTAATCGGTTAATAACCTTAGAAAAAAGAATTTTGTGGCGATTTGCATTTTCTAGAGCCAATTTGTTGTTGGGCAGATTAAAAAACACAAATTGCCTCAAAAATGCATTACATGCTTTTCTGCAGCTTCTCTGCTGAAGTATATTGAGCCCTGGTTCACACTGGGTACGATTTGGAACGATTTGAGATGCGATTTTTTTTTTTTTTACATATCTTTTATTTTGTTTTTCTCCAATAAACAACACAAAATGTTACAACTGTAAATACATCTTCTACACATTATCATTTAACAGTTCCTGCCTCCTAACCCTTCTTCGTTTATATCCCTTCTTAACCTCCCTCCCTTCCCAAACCCAAAAAAAAAAAAAAAAAAAAAAAAAACCCCCCTACCCTCCCCGTCCACCCTCCCCTCCCTTTCCCTCCCTCTCTCCTCTCTCGGTAACTAGGACTTGAACCTCTCAGAACTTTCTCATCAGCCTCTGGCCTACTTCCTTCACACTACGATTCTAATTTCCCTCTAACAACCTCCTTCCTTCTTCTGATCTAATGAATACCTTCCACCCCGACCATGTTTCTTCATACTGTGTTTTCTTATTCTGTGCTGTATATACCAAATCTTCCATTGCTCCTACTTCATCAATCCTTTTCAGCCACCCTGCAATAGATGGCGGGCGCACATCCCTCCACCTCAACGTGATTCCTACTTTTGCCGCGTTTATCATGTGACACACCACCGACTTCTTATATTTCTGCACTGGTATCTGTGAGCTATGTAACAGGAAGAGAGCAGGATCGTCCGCAATCCATTCTTCCGAAAATTTTTGAGAGATTCTTCTTACTTCCTCCCAATAGTGTCGCATTTTTTGGCAAGACCAAAAAATATGGAACAAAGTTCCTTGTTCTCTACCACATCTCCAACACCTTTTATCTACCTCTTTATCAAATTGATATAATCTTTCTGGAGTGTAGTACCATTGTATAAGGAGCTTGTAATTAGCTTCTTGCATTTTTGAGCATACTGATGAGTTGAATGTCAGGTATATTATTTGTTTACGTTGACTTGGGGTGAATATTCTCCCCAGATCTTCTTCCCATTTCTGAATACCTGGCATCACATAATCCTCAGCTGGCACGTTCAAAAACCCATACATTTTAGATAATGTCCTTGAAACTGGTTCCACCCCGCTGCAACCTTTTTCCAATACTGTCAATTTCCTATTAAATTCTGTTACCTGGCCCAAAGATCTTAAAAAATGACTTACTTGCAATGCCTGCCATAATGCAAGTTCAAATGTGCCTCCCACTTCTGTCAAATCCTTAATTGATGGCCACGCATTTGGCCTCAGAAAATCTGAGACCTGACAGAGGTCCTTTTCTTTAAATTTTTCTTTTATGTTTTTTTCCATCCCTGGGGTAAAATTAGGATTACCTATTATAGGTATCAATGGCGATTTACTTGGTGTATATTTCTTATCTTGACAAATTCTTGCTGAGATTTGCAGTGTAGGGCCAATTATAGGGTGTCTCTTAAGGTATCTAGGAAGAACCGCGTAGCACCAAGGTGCTCTAGCCAGGGGTATCTGACTCACGTACTGCTCTATGTTTACCCAGCGTTTAGACTCCCCGTTTCTACACCAATCTACCAACCTAGTTAAATGCGATGCTCTGTAGTATTTTATTATATCCGGGACTGCCATCCCTCCTACCTTTTTCGACATTCTCAACAATTCTTTTTTAATTCTAGCTTTTTTCCCTGCCCATATAAATTCCATAAACAGGGTATTTACCTGTCGAAGGAAGGTCATTGGTATACGGATTGGCAGTGCCTGAAACAAATATAATACCTTTGGCAAAATACACATTTTAACTATACTTCCTCTCCCGAACCAGGAGTGCATTCCATGTCTCCACTTTTCCAACAGTCTTTGTATTTCGTTATATAATGGGGGGAAGTTCAACGCATAAATATTTTTAATATCTGATGGTATATATGTGCCTAGATACTTTAATACCTTTCCCCATTTAAACCTAAAATTCTGTTTAATTATATCCCCCATAGGTTTTGGTATCGCCACCTCCATAGCTTCAGATTTTATGTTATTTATTTTCAAATTAGATAGTCTACCATATTCCTCTATTTCTCTTACGAGATTAGGAAGTGATACATGAGGGTTGGTCACTGTAAAAAGCAGGTCGTCCGCATATGCTGCTACTTTATGTGTCTGATCTCCCATCTGAATTCCCTGAATGTCTACATTTTGTCGGATCCTATTTAATAGGGGCTCTAGTGTAAGGGCGAATAACAAGGGTGATAGGGGGCATCCTTGTCTTGTTCCATTTGTAATTTTAAAAGGAGGTGATATTACTCCATTGACCCTTACTGAGGCACGTGGGTCTGTGTATATACTCATAATCCATCTGACCATCTGTTCACCTATTCCCACTTGTCTCAGTACTTCCTCCAAAAAACGCCAACTCACCCTGTCAAACGCTTTTTCTGCGTCTGTGTTCAAAAGCACACAGGGTATTTTTTTTTCTCCTACATAGTGTACCAAATTAAGTATTTTAGTCGTATTATCTTTAGCTTCCCTTCCTGGGATAAATCCCACTTGATCCATATCTACTAATTCAGCTATCCATGGTTGAAGCCGAGACGCTATTATCTTGGAGAAAAGTTTAAGGTCTGCGTTTAATAATGAAATCGGCCTATAACTCCCACATTCAGCCGGGTCCTTCCCCTCTTTAGGAATGACAGTAATATGAGCCAGAAGTGCCTCGGGGGGGAATACCGCCGTACCTCCAACTGCATTAAAGAACTTTGCCATCTGTCCATTTAATATCGTGGAAAATTCCCTATAATAGCTTACCGAGAATCCGTCTGGGCCGGGTGATTTCCCTAACTTCATTTTTTTTAAGGTTTCCCCTACTTCTTCCACTGAGATAGGACTCTCCAACTTCTTCCGGACTGAGAATGGTAGTCTCGGTATGCCTGCCCCAGATAAATATTCCTCTATCTCCGGCTGTTTGTCCCCTACTGTTGGTAAATTGTATAACGCCGAGTAATAATCCCCAAATGTCTGAGCTATCTCTCTAGGTTTTTTTTTAAGCTGTCCTTCCTTCCCTTTGATCTGTGGGACATAGACCGACCTATTCTTTTCCTTAAGTTTCCCTGCAAGTAGCTTACTGCATTTATCTCCCAACTCATAATTGGCCTTCCTACCTCTCTGTATAATCGCCTTAGCTTTATACCGCATAATCTCTGAAATTTGCCTCCTTAGTTGCCCCAACTTTCTCCCAGTCTCTAGTAGTTGTTTTTTTTTATGTTGAAGTTCTAGTTTCTGAATTTCCACTAATATCTCCCTGATCTGTTTATCTCGTTTTTTTTTTAAATAAGATCCATGTTTTATCAAAATCCCCCGAATGACTGTCTTATGAGCCTCCCAAACCATTCCTGGATTGCTTCCTGGTATATCATTGACCTGAAAGTATGCCGCAATCTCCTTAGCCACATCATTCCTGACTTCTGGATTTTGCAGCAGCCCCTCGTTCAATCGCCAGTTTCTATCTTGGGCGAATGCCTCGTTAGAAAGGGAGAGACATAGACTAATTGGGGCATGATCCGACCACGTTATGTTACCAATTACTGTCTCTGTTACAGAAGTAATCAAATAGTGGGGTACAAAAAACATGTCTACCCGGGTGTAAACCTGATGCGGATTAGAGAAAAAGGTGTAGTCCTTTTCCCCTTCATGTAGAATCCTCCACACGTCCACTAGTTGTGCCTCATACAATTTCTTTATTATCCCCCTTCTGACCCTCCTTGGGGTCGAAGAGGTCCCAGACGATGTATCTATCTTGGGATCCAGCGTAATGTTGAAATCCCCTCCCAAAATTAATTTTCCCTCTGAGAATTCGATCAATTCTGTAATAACTTCTTTAATGAATCTATCTTGTTTAGTATTCGGTACATACAACGAGGCCAAGGTAACTCCAACCCCTCCCAAGCTGCCCTTTAGGAAGAGGAACCTGCCATTCGGGTCCAAGCGTTTATCTTGTAGAGTCCAGTTCACACGGTTTGAGATCAGAACCGACACTCCCTTAGATTTCGCCTCTTGATTCATTGAGTGGTATACGTGAGGGAAAAATCTATTCTGGAGGTATGGCAAACTCCCCCCCCTAAAGTGGGTCTCCTGGACAAAAGCTACATCCGTATCCCAGTTCTTTAAGTCCTTCAAAATCATTTTCCTTTTTTCAGGAGTATTCAGTCCTCTCGCGTTCAGAGAGGTTATTTTTATTGTCCCCATCTCGAGAGTAGGAGCGAGGGAGACAAAGAGAGAGAAAAAAAAAAAAAAAAAAAAAAAAAAAAAAAAATCGCATCTCAAATCGGCGGCAATTGTCGGCAATGGCACTGTCCTAATCAGTGCGACGCCGCATCTGCGATTTCAAAAAGTAGTTCCTGTACTACTTTTTGCGATTTCGGGCCGCGATTTACATTAAATTGCGTCCGAAATCGCGGCAAAATCGTGGCCGTGAAATCGCGGTAAAATCGCATTTTACCGCGATTTTGAATTCGCAGCAGTGTGAACCTAGGCTGAACCAAAAACACAAAATAGCACCATTTTGCTTTAAAAAAATAAAAAATAAATAAAGTCCTTGCCCTTTCCAAATACACAGCAGCTGAAAAAAATCATGCATGTGAAAGTGTCCCATAGGAAACCATGTAAATGAACTGAACTGCAGTGCTTGTCTGCAAAAAACACCTGAAAACAGTGGTGTGACCTCGGCCTGAGATGTTTAGTAACATAATGGGGTTAAAAAAAACAAAAACTAACATTAGTACGAAGAGCAAATCGCTACTGTAAGGGGTTCATTTTTTACTGTGCGACAGTAAAAGGAATATTTACAGTAGTGATTTGCTCTTTTTGTACTAAAAAGGGGCACTTTTTTTTTTTAACCCCATTATGTTACTTGCCGATTAATCGATTATGAAAATGGTATGTGAACCATTGGTCTAGCAGCCGCTTGCGTCTTGCATCGAAATACAAACTTGGTGAAAACACATCCCCTGTTCTCTCTACAGCAGTGTAAAAATGCAGCTTTGCAGTCAATGTCCCATGGACAATTCAGTAAACATTTGCCACAAAGGGCCCTTCACAAAAGAATGTACTATTATTCCAATTGCATGTTTATGTGGCTCTCCCTGACATTTCTTACACTTACTCTGGGTTTAGTGTGTACTTTAGAACTTATATGAAGAGCTGCACCGCTCCTCATCTGGTGCCGCAAGCTCACATTGGTAAAATCAGATCCTCAATCCCAACTTTTGGGTTGATAAATATCCATCCAGCAGTACACAGCACTGTACCACGCAGGGGAAATGCAAAGATCAGCTGCAATGGCAACAGGTGAGGGAACCCCAAAGGACAATCCACACACCCTGGGTAAGAAACCATGCATGGCCGGTCATAGAATAGCCAGACCTGTTTATTCACATATCAGCTTTGGGGATGTAACTTAACCACTTAAGCCCCGGACCAATATGCTGGCTAAAGACCCAAGGGGTTTTTACAGTTCGGGACTGCGTCGCTTTAACAGACAATTGCGCGGTCGTGCGACGTGGCTCCCAAACAAAATTGGCGTCCTTTTTTCCCCCCACAAATAGAGCTTTCTTTTGGTGGTATTTGATCACCTCTGCGGTTTTTATTTTTTGCGCTATAAACAAAAATAGAGCGACAATTTTGAAAAAAAAGCAATATTTTTTACTTTTTGCTGTAATAAATATCCCCCAAAAACATATATAATTTTTTTTTTCCTCAGTTTAGGCCGATACGTATTCTTCTACCTATTTTTGGTAAAAAAAAAAAAAAAAAAAAACGCAATAATCGTTTATCGGTTGGTTTGCGCAAAATTTATAGCGTTTACAAAATAGGGGATAGTTTTTTTGCATTTTTATTTTTTTTATTTTTTTTACTAGTAATGGCGGCGATCAGCGATCTTTTTTCGTGACTGCGACATTATGGCGGACACTTCGGACAATTTTGACACATTTTTGGGACCATTGTCATTTTCACAGCAAAAAATGCATTTAAATTGCATTGTTTATTGTGAAAATGACAGTTGCAGTTTGGGAGTTAAACACAGGGGGCGCTGTAACATTTAGGGATCACTGTGTATGTGTTTACCAGTGTAGGGGGGTGTGGCTGTAGGATTGACATCATCGATCGAGTCTCCCCTATAAAAGGGATCACTCGATCGATGCGCCGCCACAGTGAAGCACGGGGAAGCCGTGTTTACACGCGGCTCTCCCCGTTCTTCAGCTCCGGGGAGCGATCGCGACGGAGCGGCTAAAAACAAATAGCCGCGCCGTCGTCCTGGATCGCTCCCCGAGCGGACCCGACCTCCGCATGTACCGGGGGGGGGGTCCCGATCTGACCCCCCACCCACATCTAGGCAGGCACGTACAGGTACGTACATGTGCCTGTCCGTGCCATTCTCCCGACGTACATATACATGAGGAGGTCGGGAAGTGGTTAAAGTACACTGAAGGGGCTGTTTTTGGCTGTGCCAGTTCAGAAGAAAAGTCTATAATGAGATTTCATGACCTGTGACAGGAAAGCCTACTTAGAGAACTTCAGCTCTACCCGATTATCTCAATTATACTTTAAAACTACTATATATAAAGAGAGGGGTGTACACCAGACTTAAATAACATTTGGTAATGATGCAATGTAAATTGCTAAATTCGGAAGTCATGATCTGTGAAGTCCCAAGCAATGTCCTGCTTCAGTCTTTTGCTGACACAACACAACCTAAATAATGTACCGTATTTTCCAGCGTATAAGACGACTTTCTAACTCCTTAAAATCTTCTTGAAAGTCGGGGGTCGTCTTATACGCCGGTAACCTAACCTTACCTTATCCTAAAGACATGCAGAATCGCGGCCGTATGTTTTTTCAAAAGCCGCGCCTCCTATGTCTTCTGTTCCGTGATAGGCGGAACACTCAGCTTCCCAGGAGGCACTGTGTTCAGTGTCCGCCTATCACAGAGGCCCTTTCGTCCTGTGTTTAGTGTCACAGTGCCTCTAAAAAAACGTACAGTATGGCCGCGATTCTGATGTGGATAAGGTAAGGGCACAGCGAGGGGGGACACGGAGAGGAGCGCGGACGGGGAGAACAGCACAATAGAGGGGTAATGTAATGGGGCACAGTCTGGCATGTAATGGGGCACAGTCTGGCATGTAATGGTGGCACCGTGAGGCGAGGCATGACTAGTAGGAAGGGGGTAGTTTTATACGGTGAGTATATCCCAAAACCAACATTCTGGCTGGAAAATTTGGGGGTCGTCTTATACGCCCAGTCGTCTTACACGCCGGCAAATACGGTACATATTAAAGCGGAGATCCGCCCAAAAGTGGAACTTCCGCTTAAACCACTCCTTGCCCCTTACATGCCACATTTGTGGGCTTCAGTAGGAGTGGGACTTCCTGTCCCACTTCCTCCTCCCGCCCAGGGACCGCTTAGGCGATACGTCATATCGCCTACGGCGGCCCCTCCCTGTAGGTGATCACCTGGGACACGTGAAAAGTCCCAGGCAATCGTCTGACCACTCAGAGCGCAGCGCCACTCGCGAATGCGCAGTGAGTTCCTGGCCGTGAAGCCGAAAGCGGTCACGGTCGGGTGCCCACACTAGGAATGAAGGCGCTGGCCGGAGAGGGGGCCACTTGCCTCTCTAATAACTATGATGTCTTCTACCCCTCCTCTAGTATCCCCACTGTTCCTTTTTTCTTTTCTATTTTTCTCTCATACACTTCACGGCTCTTTCCTCTTGCTCCCCTAAGGGCTAGACACCCTTTCCTTTCACCGCCCTCTCTTTTCTCTCTCTTTCTCACCACGGATTGATTCAAAGTAACATCTCACCAGCGGCGCTTAGACGCTCACTTCACAGTGAGCATTTGGCGCCTAACTAAGCTCAATAATCAATCAAGAGGAGTGGTGCATCGCTGGAACGTGGAGCAGGTGAGTGTCTGTTTATTAAAAACCAGCAGCTACACTTTTTGTAGCTGCTGACTTTTAATAAACATAAAAAAAAAAATTGAACTCCCCTTTAAATGATTATACAAGTAAAAAGAGACTCTGCCACCAGATCACTTATTTCAACAACAACCACAAAAAAAATATGTGGATGTAATGCACTGTATTTTATGAATGTTAGAGTTCAATTGTGTAGAAATCCAAAAGCTCCAAGACTTCCTCGTGGATGTCATCTTGGATGGGATGTCAACAGCCCCAGCAGATTCAGAGCCATCAAGCGACACTGTAATATTCCTCTTTGTTCCTTCTCTAGCAGCTACATAAAAAGGTTACCGGTATTTAGGGAGGTGAAGGAAGGGCCGGAGGAGCCGGGCCACCACATAGGAATAGGGGACCATGATGTGGCAGAAAAGAAGGGGGACCCGTGGCCATTCTGGATCCTGGCCCTTGAAGTGATCTTATTTAATAGCAAGTTCAAAGGCACATTGCAAGTGAATACAAACTATGTGGAGCTTTAAAGGACCAATCCCACACATCTGAGATGTAAGCTGGCCAGACATGTAAAGCTGGGCTGAACAAGAGAATCATTGGATTCCTCCATCCAAGATAAATAATATGGATGGATGAATCTCCTGAAAGCTATTGCATTCTGACAGCTGGCTTACACAGAATACCAGAATAGTGACTACATCCGATTGGCTACAGTCACCGTTCAGCTTTTTTCTGCCCGGCTCCTTTGGTTTGTCAAAGTTTGATAAGAAGGGTGGGTGGATAGCTTTAGTTTTTAAAATATGCCTTTGGGGTGGGTTTAGTTCAGCCTCTCAACCTTTTCACGTCAAAAGAACCCTTAGGGCTCTTTCACACGTCCGTTCCGTTCGTCCGTTTTTTGGACGTCCGTTAACGGACCGCAATGCTTCCCTATGGGCTAGCGTCCGTTAGCGGATGAGCATCCGCTAACGTCCGTTAGCATTCGTCTGCGTTCAGTTCCGTTTTTTTGGACGGAAGAAAACCCTATTTTTCTTCCGTCTAAAAAACGGAATGGACGAAAAACAGACGTTAGCGGATGATCCGTTTATCATCCGTTCCGCTAACATCCGTTTTTCTATGTAAAAAGCCCCCCAAAAAAAAAAAAAAAAAAAACACGGATGCAAAAACGGATGCAAAAACGGATCAACTGATGAAAAAAAAACTGATCTGAAAAACTGAACGGACGTGTGAAAGAGCCCTTAAAATAACTTTACAGTCTCAGGGAACTAGGGCTGCAACGAACGATTATTTTCACAATCGATTAGTTGGCCGATTATTGTTTCGATTAATCGGATAATAGCCTTAAAAAAAAAAAAAATTAAATTTTACAATTTTTTTTGGGCCAATTTGTTGTTGGGCAGATTACAAAACACAAATTGCAGCAAAAACACATTACATGCTTTTCTGCAGCTTCTCCATTGAAGTATATTGAACCAAAAAAAAACAAAAAAGCACCGTTTTGCGTTAAAAAGTCCTTGCCCTTTCCAAATATGCAGCAGCTGAAAAAAAATCATGGATGTGAACGTGTCCCATAGGAAAACATGTAACTGAACTGTAGTGTGTTTCTGCAAAAAGCACCAAAAAACAGAGGTGTGACCCAGGCCTGAGATGTTTAGTATCATAATGGGGTTAAAAAAAACCAAAAATAAGTACAAAAAGAGCAAATAATCGCTACAGTAAGGGGTTAATTTTTTTTACTGTGTGACAGTGAAAGTAATATTTACAGTAGCGATTTGCTTTTTTGTACTATAAAGGGCTTTTTTTTGTTGTTTTAACCCCATTATGTTACAGGCCGATTAATCGATTATGAAAATTGTAATCGATTAATTTCATAATCAATTAGTTGTTTCGGCCCTAATTGATTGTAAGGGGTGGCTGTACATAAAAACAAACTGTGCAGCTCTGACTAAAGTTGGATAATGCTCTTGCTATAGATGGTGGCCATTTACGTACCTCCTGAAGCCCATTCCAAAAACTCCCAAAGATCGCATTATCAGGTCCCGTTTTGTTGCTAGGACGTTGTGGAGAAACTCCCGGCCATTACCGCTCATCCCCACCATCACAGGATCAAACCCCCGACACATGTGTGGTTCACAAGCTCCTCTGCAGCAGCATTCCTGACCTCAGAGCTACTGTGACAGGGAAGAGAGTACATGCAGAGGGGTTTGAATTGGCGAGGAGTATCTTAGCAATGTCCTGGCAACAAGGCAGGACGGGGTGATGCCATCTCTGCGAGTTCCTCAATTAGGCTGCAGTAATGTACAAAAATGGCCTACACCTATAGGAAGAGCATTATCCAACTTACGTCAGAGCTGCACAGTTTTTTAGCTACAAGCGCCCCTTACCCACTTGGGCCGCTTTTTGGTAAAGGTGAACTAACCCTTTAAAGTGTTAGCAAACCCACAACAGTAAAACCAGTCTGTATATGCAGTAAAGCTTGCTTGATATACCCACTGTGGAACCTAAGGGATCAATCCTGCGCAATGTGTAAAAAGGCTGTTTGAACCTGTCCTCTCCGATTCTCCCCTTCTTCCACAGACCCCAATCCATCTCCTGATAAGAAAGAGCCTTGGTGGCACTCTGCACGTGCTCAGTTTGGTGTGTATTGCTAGAATTTTTTTTTCTTTGGAGGGTGAATGTAATCAGCACTGTCCAGACACAGAGTCAGGGGTCATGCAGCCTTAAAAGGACAATCAGAAGAGAATCAAAACTCCTTCTACAAGCTTTAACCAGACACTGATAAAAGTCACAAGACTGCTATATACTGCTAATGAAAAAGTATTCAGCAGTTTATATTTAATACAATAATTGCATTTCCATGTACTGTGTGGAGACCAGATATAGTGAATGCAGGGTCCTGGGTTTAGTAACACTATCACACTATCCTCTGTTAAATAATGTAATCTTGCCCAGTGTCCATGTTATATATATATATAATAAAAAATAAAATAATGCATCTAGATACCCAATTTCAGAGCACCACTTGCCACTCACATGACCCATCGCCTCTCTTCTCCCCGTCTGACAGCTGCAGTGGGTGGGGCCAAGATTCCCCCGCTGACATCAGGAGGGGAGGAGGAGAGAGGCGGTGGGTCATGTGAGGGCAGAGTGGCGCTCTGAAATTTGGTATATCGCTGCATTTTTTAAGAAGACAGACGCTGGGGCAGATTACATTATTAAACAAAGAGGATAGTGTGACTTGTGAACTGTCATTTTAGCAGCAGGAGGGGAGGAGGCAGACACGGAGAGGACAGAGGAGGACAAAAGAGTTGCGGATGATGGAGGCACGTTAAAGTGGAGGTTCACCCAAAAACTCAATTTTTAACATTAGATTGAGGCTCATTTTGGGAAGCAGAATCGGGTGTTTTTTTTTAAAACGAAGCAGTATTTACCGTTTTAGAGAGCGATGTTCTCCGCCGCTTCCGGGTATGGGCTGCGGGACTGGGCGTTCCTATTTGATTGACAGGCTTCAGACGGTCGCATACAGCGCGTCAGGATTTTCCGAAAGTAGCCGAACGTCGGTGCGCAGGCGCCGTATAGAGCCGCACCGACGTTCGGCTTCTTTCGGCTACTCGTGACGCGATGTATGCGACCGTCGGTAGCCTGTCAATCAAACAGGAATGCCCAGTCCTGAAGACCATACCCGGAAGCGGCGGAGAAGATCGCTCTCTAAAACCGTAAGTACTGCTTCGATTTAAAAAAAAAAAACTGATTCTGCTTCCCAAAATGAGCCTCAATCTAATGTTAAAAAAACTAATTTCGGGTGAACTCCCGCTTTAACTGGCCACAGTGTCAGAGATCAGCAGCCATGATAAACCATGGTCAGTTTACAAAGAGGAGGGCATAACCAGGCAGCATCGGGCAGGTATTTCAGGTGTTACAGGGGGCCAAATGACACGGCACAAGCACTGTGCTGTATAACATGCTTTAAAGGAATAGGATCCATTTTTATTTTATAGGGCAACACAAACGTTAAGTAACCCCTGGCAATCTCTGCAGGAACGCCAAGGATCCACGGTACCCTGGTTGAAAATGGCTGGTTAGGTGGGATATAAACGTAGAGGCTTGCTGTATTGTACAAAACACGAAAGCATTCAGACAGGAGTGATGCAACAGACCTCTGGTGTTTCAATGGTTAATGACACAATTAGTAAATATAAATGTGATGACAGTAAGCAGAATGACATGAAAGGTACACTTCTGTTCCTTTGTTCCTTTTCCAGAGCCGGTCACAAAGAAACCTCTTGGAAAATACAGACCAAGACTGTTCAAGAGAAACAATTCACAAAGAAAAAGCTGCTGATCCAGCACTGCATTCCGATATTTACACCAACTCCCCGAGAGGTTTATTAGAAATCCGCTACATTCTACAGCTCCTCATCGCTGCCAACAAACCAATGACGCCAGCAGATCAGTGCAGCCTCAATCTAGCAAAAAAAAAAAAAATATCATGGAAAAAAAAAAGAAAAAAAGGCAGGGCGCAGGGATGGAGTCGTCTGACAAAGGCGCTCTCAGACGGACTGCGCCTTTGTTCTCGCTGCAATCAGAGGTCAGCAGCTGAGCGGTTAAGTTAAAGGAAAGTTATGTGTGTTTATAACTGGAAATGCAGACTCGGACAGTGAGATCACCATTGTGAACATAACAAAGGAAGCAAGCAACACAGAGCGAGCGGCCAGGCCCCAGCCCTCTACCCAAACACTGGGGACATGCTGACCTAAATGTCACCTCCCAGCTGATAAATGCCATAGCAGTGACCACATACTACCTCCAATCATCCCACCCAATGCCAGGGATTGCAGAACTTTGATGAATGACTTGCGGAAAATCTGACGTCATTAAAAGGATTGAAAACTGAAAAAGTTTAACCACTTTAATGCCACGCATGCTGAACCCTACCAAAGGAGCACATCACTCACGAAGGCCAGTGAAAGGAAAGTTTTAAAGTGGATTTCGACTGAATTGGGATTAGGACCTTCTTCATAGTCACACCGAAGCTTTTTGTGCTTTTTGCAGAAACGCAGTACAGTCTATTTAACACTATGGGGACATTCACAACTATGCTTTTTTTTTTTCAGCCGCTGTTTGCTCGGAAAGGGTCAAGGACCGCACAAATAACGGCAGCCGCAACCACCCACACACAGAAATGCATTAATCCTAACGGCGTGCAGTTCCCGTGTAGGCTGCGATTTTGAAAATAGTGTACGGGCACGGCAGCCAATTTAAATAAAAGCGCTTGACAAACTGTAAACGCGCCTAAACAGTTATAAAACTTTAATGCCGCGTACACACGATCGGTTCGTCTGATGAAAACGGTCCGATGGACCGTTTTCATCGGACGAACCGATCGTGTGTGGGCCCCATCGTTGTATTCCCCCCCACATTGGTGAAAAAAAACGGTTTTAAAATTATCTGATGGTTAAAAAAAATTATTGTCTGTGGGCAAGTCCATCGGTTAAAAATCCACGCAAGCTCAGAATCAAGTCAACGCATGCTCGGAAGCATTGAACTTCATTTTCTCAGCACGTCGTAGTGTTTTACGTCACTGCGTTCTGACACGAACGGATTTTTAACTGAAAAAATCCATCAGTCCGTTTTCAAATCGGATGAACCGATCGTGTGTACGTGGCATTAGACACTTTTACAAGCGTCAGACGTTTATTCCGACAAAATGCTGCTGCCAGGAGGAAAGGCTTCTAGGATGGTTTGCAAAATGTCCCATGTGCATGAGGCCTTAAAGTGGTTGTAAACCCTTACAGACCACTTTATGCCTATAATAAGGCTTACCTGCAGCTACCCAGGATATCCCCTAAACCTGCACGGTTAAGGAGACGTCCCCTGTATGTGCCATTGAGTCAGTCTGTGTGCCGTTACCGGGAGCTCACACGCGCATGGGTGCGAGTGACATCACGGCTCCAGCCGATCACAGCGCCGAAGCCACGATACCCTGAAGAAACCCCCCGGGAGAGACGTCGGCCGCCGGAGTGGTGTACGAGGACAGCTGCGGGGCTTAGATCTCAGGTAAGCCCTCAAGTATGCATACTAGCTCATTATGGGAGACCACCCCTCCCTTACCCCACACATCGACCTCCCTCCACCTAGTATCCTGTACTTCTGACCACAACTCACCACACGTCCCAACAACTCAAAGCATAAGGATGCCATTTTTATTTAATTTTTTAACAGAAATGGCTGACTTGGTAAAGGGCAGACATCTGAAACCCAAAAGGGATCTACAGCACACATCCCCTCCTCCAATATATTCATATCAACACCTCTATATCTAGTGTCTCAGCTGTCCACCATGAGAGCAGATTGTGGGAGAAGCCCGAGACACAGACATGCCAACTACAGAAGTCCACCCACCAGATGAGGACAATATCAGAAACTACAATTCCCAGGCTGGGGAATACCTAGGTATGGCACGTTATTGATGCTGGAAAAGCCATCCCTATACCGAGACTTGGCTTCCTCACATTCCCTACAAGGTCCAACTACTGCTAATAATGTTCACATTACTTGCACAGCAAATTTTTAGTTAGGTCAGCCTTCAGAAAGGTCATTTTATCATTTTATCACACCTTGCCAACAAAGGACACATGGATGGGTAAGCTATGTGGGTTATTTTCGTCTGTACAATCCTTCAGTTGTAAGGTTGTGAAGTACCACATGGGTGACTATGGAGGACTGTTGTGGCGCTACGACTATGAACCAGGGGCTAGCTGGACACATCTACGGAGAGAAGGGTTTCACTTCAACCTTTTATTCTATTTGCGTAAATGACATGAACCACAACCCAACCCACACAAGTGAAAGTCGAAGCTTAGATATGATTTTTATAGCCTAGTTCAGTGTTTCTCAACTGGGGCTCCACAGCGATCTACCCGTCAGTCGCAGACGACAGCTCTCAAGTAGATCGCATGGACACATGCAGAGATAGGCAGGGAAGCAGGTGGCATACCATCAGCTGTAGTGCGCCTGTTCCCCACTCGCCCCTCCTTCCCTGTCCATTCTAGGTGCTTGAATATGACATCACATGGGATGGACAGGATAGGAGGAGGGACCAGCGGCGTACAGCACATCACTGGAGGGGTTATAAAAGCCGCCTCTGAAGCCAGTACTACTGTAGTGTTCCCAGCTGTGCAAAACAGTTTGTGCCACATAAGGTGCCCTGTGCCACATAAAGGAGCATCTCTGCAGAAAAAGAAAGCACAAGTGTCACATTAAATAGGCAAGTTTTAACTCCTTAGATCCGATTTGCTATGCAGGGCTTATGTGAGTGCCGCGATTGGCTGTCACGACAGTCACATGATCAGAAAGCTGCCGATCGCAAGATGCCAACAGGAGCTTTCAGTAACTGCCGGTAAATGTGCCAGGAGCGCGCTCTCGGCACAGCTCTATTGCACGCAAATATGCGGCCGCTCGGCGCCAAGGCCTGACTGCCGCGAGGCCTTATATTTGAGCGCAAAACTGGAGTAAATCTGCGCTAGAATAAAAGTACAAAGCTGTCCTGACACAAAAACAGAACAAATAAAGAAAAGTGCAGTACTTCAACATATACAGTATAAATAAGTAAACACTGATGGTTCATAAAAAGTTGAAAATTGTGTATTAGTAATCAAAGTCCAAACGAAAAAGCCAAAAGCTCCAGTTTCAGTGATCCCACAACCATGATGGAAAAGGAATCCTCTGAAAAGCCAGGCGACACCCTTCACTCTCATGTACTCACTAGATATCGTATCCCCCCTAAGAAGAGTGGTCACCATACACTTATCTTGCATAGAATCTGACATCTCAGGTAGGCGGGAAGGTCACTTTAAGACCGGTGAACAAACAACTCCAGCAATCAAACAGCAGCAGCTCAGCAATTGTTGCAGAGCAGTGCTGGGCCAGATATAAAAGAGGCACTCCAATAGTGTAATATTGTAAAAACACTCTTCCCTTTAATATAAAAGATGCACTTACATGTTTACAGGGATATCAGGCATATAACAACAGACATGAAAGGCAACAGACCGGGCTTCCAACGACAAAGATGGCAGCCAAGCTGCACCTCCACGGTGGTGTGTGTATGTGGTTCAACACTACGCGTTTCATCACATCTGACGTCACCAGGGGCATGTACACACACCCCACCGCTCTCCTTATAACTACACAGACTAAAGGAAGGATCCTCGTCATTGGTTGAATTGCAGATGGAGCAAGTTACCTCTAAACCCACCGCGTGCGCTCCTTGCCAAGAAGTTAAAGCGGAGGTTCACCCTAAAAACATGTATATAACATTACATTCTGCATACTTCCAACATTTACAGTATGCCTTTTTTTTTTTTGGCTGTACATACCGTATTATTGCTATTTTCCACCCGGCTTCCGGGTACTCACTCCAGCGGGAGTAGGCGTTCCTATGCAGAGGCGCAGTGTCATGTGAGACTTTGCCCAGATGATTGACGTCTTGAGAAAAACTTTACCCGGTGGATAAGGCGCGTCACGAGTTTCCGAAAGTAGCCGAACTGCGAGTCGGCTCTATACGGCGCCTGCGCAGTCAGCTCTACACGGCTCCTAGTCGATGCGCAGGCGCCGTATAGAGCCGACTCGCAGTTCGGCTACTTTTCGGAAACTCGTGACGCGCCTTATCCGCCGGGGGGGGGGGGACGTCAATCATCTGGGCGAAGTCCCACATGACACTGCGCCTCTGCATAGGAACGCCTACTCCCGCGGGAGTGAGCACCCGGAAGCTGGGTGGAAAATAGCAATAATACGGTATGTACAGCAAAAAAACAAAAACAAACAGCATACTGTAAATGTTGGATATATGCAAAATGTAATGTTATATACATGTTTTTAGGGTGAACCTCCGCTTTATTATTTATTCTTTTATTTAACTCCATTTCTAAA
Source organism: Rana temporaria (assembly GCF_905171775.1). Classification (NCBI taxonomy): domain Eukaryota; kingdom Metazoa; phylum Chordata; class Amphibia; order Anura; family Ranidae; genus Rana; species Rana temporaria. The sequence goes on from NC_053495.1 coordinate 173,478,905, forward strand.
AAATTACTCAACAGCTCGCTGATCATACCAACATTCCGTGAGCTGCAGATGCGAATATCAAACGTAAGATGAAACGTAAGAAGGTTAGGAAACACTGGCCGACTGCACTGACATTGGTCTACCATAGACCTACATAAGTATGCATCTCTCAAACCTGACCAATCCCTGTGTAAGCTGCAAATCACAGTACTAGTCACCATTACCACATCAAAACCCGCCTTCTGGGTTCAGTGCCCTTCTGCACAGTAACCACACGGGGTCCCGTGCTGGACCCGGCTGTCATTCAGAGAAAGCCTGACTTTTTTTTCAATGAACACAAAGCATTCTCCGATTAGACGAGGTATAGATGCTGGCAGTGATGTCACAATCTCCACCTCGTCCAATCAAAGAACGCCTTGGATTCATTTTAACCAAGATATGCAAACCGACATTGGATTAGGCTGGACCAGTTTAACAGCACTATCATAAAATCATACTTAAATGTCAGCTTGATGGTCAAGGTTACCCATAATTTCCACTGCACAACGAAACTGCAGGATTGCTCGACTGTTCAAGGCCGACTTTGAAACTGTGCAATCAAATAAGGACAAACCACACACTTTACACAGATTAAGGCAAACGTTTTTTCTGCCTCTCATTGGGAGGAAGAGAATTACCTGCACTTCCTGTCTAGTAGACACAACAGGATGTGAGGTTATATTTCTCACTGAGATACAGAGAGAGAAAAAAGTGGTTATAATCATTCTCTGCTGTAATAATAATAACCTTTGGCTTTCCTTAAAACCCTTTGGAGCCATCCTTATAAAAGGATTCTTATATGTAAAATATTAGCTTGATCTAAATATATGCGTTTTAGGTTTTTAAAAGCCTCACTACTACGTACGAGTTGAAAAATATATTTTTACATAGGGCAGCAATATTTGCTCATTAGAAAAGTATGCTCGGTTTCCTGCTTTACAGTGCTGCATAATGGCTGCACTCTACTGCTTACACTCACAGTGCAAGTCAATAAGAGTCTGCAGACTCACTAAAAACAATGCACTCCCTGTGTGACTAATATCCCGTTTTAAAAAAAAAAAAAAAAAGGAGACCTGCTGCCCATGCCTACAATCTCTGCTTTCTTGCAGAGCTATGCTGCTCAAATAATATTCAGCATCTGACACTCTTAAAGGAACACTAAAGTTACATTTTTTTTTTTTGTAAAATAACAAACATGTTATACTTACCTCCACTGTGCAGCTCGTTTTGCACAGAGTGTCCCCGATCCCCATCTTCTGGGGTCCCTCGGCTCCTCCTCGCAAGAGCTTTCCACCTTCATGCGAGCATGGTGGAAAGCTTTTGCGGGCGCGCTCCCGTGATACAGCGGCGGGAATAGCCGCCAACTGTATTACTCGGCCCCACTGTGATTGACAGCAGCGCCAGCCAATGACTGCGCTACTATCAATCCATCCAGCCTAGCCAATCAACGGCCAGGCTGGGAACCGAAGAGGTTAAAACGGGGGTTCAGGGGGGCGGTACCTTTGGATGTTTTTTCACCTTAATGCATTAAGGTGAAAAAACATTTATCTTTACAAGCCCTTTAAGCATGTCAGATGCCTGCAGCCCCCCGACATCCACTCTAGTGCCATTCTCCAGCCACTACAATTCTGAAAGAACACAACAGTGATGTGGCGGCTGGCAATTGGATCTACAGCGTGTACCAGGATATTCAAGCATCTGATACTTCATCTTAAAGTGGAGTTCCACCCTAAAAATGAACTATTAACAGCTTGCCTTTAATGTAAAAAAAAAAAAAAAGTTTTTCTTTTACTCGCTTCTATCTGGCTGTTACTAGGCAGATCTCGTAATCTGCCTAGTTTCTGGTCCCAGGTGGTTCAACTTCCTGTCCCAAGACCCCATTGTCTCCTAGGAAATCATGACACTCATTTCCCAGGTGTCACTGGGTATTATTGTGCCTAAAAATTGCCCAGCATGCACCTCTCTATTAAAACCAGGAAGAGAAAGGAACTGGGTTTCACATGCCCACACATATGATGGATACGGGTACAACATGAGCTGGAGGCAAGTGTTTGCAATGATTTCTGGAATGATTGGGGAGCCATTAATATGTTTTAAGGACTATTTAATGTGATTAATTTTAGCTTGTAAAAAAAAAAAAATTATGCCCGGAACCCCAACACTAAAAATAAATATTAAAAGTCAGCATCTACAAATACAGCAGCTCCTGACTTTGAATATTAGGACACCTACCTGTCCAGGGCGCCCGCGATATCCTCACCCGAAGCCAATCTGTCCCTCAGCTCCTGGGTGCAGGAGTCGGCATCTTTAGTATGGGATGCGCAATCTCACTGGTCCCTGCTGTCTTCTGGGACCTGTGTGTCTCCCAGAAGACAGCGGAGGGATGGAGGAGGCGCCGGACACGGCGCAGATTGCCACGGAATCTGCGGCGATCTATTGCCGTAAATGGGAGCAAATACCTGTATTATACAGGTATCTGCTCCCCCCTGAAAGGATCCAAAGGCGACACCGGCGGGGGGGTTACCGGAAAACGGAAGTTCAATTTTTGGGTGGAACTCCGCTTTAACAGGTAATCCCTGTATTTACTGAAGATATACACTCGCTGATCAAATATACGTTCTCTACGTTCCTTGCAAACCGTTTTGGTGGATTTAATGCCTGAAATTTCTGAGCTCTACAACAAGAAAAGAAGAGTGATATAGATAGAAAGGGCGGCATATTCATTCATCAAAGTGTGCGGCTGTTTGCCTTTTTTGGAGACACAGAGGGAGAGGAAAGTCACATTGTTATGTAGGATCTTTACTTCTGAAATCTGCTGAGCTGGCAGATTTTACAGTCATAATCATATGAAGAATTAGAACAAAAGGCGTATTCAATACCTGAGCTGCATAAATATATACAGTACTGTATACAAACTAATTTGACTAGTCACTTATTTTGTGACACATGCTACTTGTGTCATGTGAATAAGACAGTAGTATCAAGTTCTCCAACAATAGAGTAGATAAAGTCATGTATAATTTATATTGTGATTCTTGGCTGGATCCTAAGACGCAACATGCCGGGACCAACCCCTATCCAAAGCAAAAGAAAATGCACAATCCTGACAACTCCAGATGAGATTTTGTATGAAACTTTACCGGAAACATCAGATTTAATGCTTATCTAAATAAAATTAAAATTATATATTGCATTTTTCGATGTCGTGGCTGCATTTGTTTTTCTTTTTTTTCAGGCTTTTTCTTCTAAAGGCCCTTTCACACGTACGGACCGTATGTTGGCATTTTCATCCGTCCGTTGCAGATGGAAACGGGACATACATGGGTCCCTATGTGATTACGGGTGTCAGCGGGTGACCATCCGCTGACACCGGTAATTTGTCCGCCTCCGCGAAGATCCGCATTTTCGGATGGAAGAAAATCCTATTTTTCTTCCGTCTGGCGGATCGGATGAACACGGACATACGGTCCGTGTTCATCCGATTCCCCCATAGGGGAGAGCGGAGGAAAGACAGGGTGGTCCCTGCACAGTGTGCGGGGACCGCCCTGTCAGCTGCTAGCTCAGCGGGGATTTTACGGAGGATCCCCGCTGAGCTGTACGGACACACGGAGGCGGATCATTACTGAAACCGCCCCGTGTGAAAGGGCCCTAATACTTTCACCTGCTGATCTTGCAAATGGCACGTTAGGCCTCATGCACACAGGTGAAATTGATCTGGGAAATAAAAGTTAAAGGCCAACTTCACCTTAAGGCCCCTTTCACACTGGGGCGGGAGGCGCGGTGGCGGTATAGCGTCGCTAAAAATAGAGGCGCTATACCGTCGGAATTGCCGCGCGATTCGGTCGCTAGCAGTGCGGTATTAACCCTTTATCGGCTAGCGGCCTGATAAAGGGTTAATACTGCGGTTTCCCATTGTTTTAAATGGGAAGGAGCGGTGTACATACCGCTCCTCACACCGCTCCAAAGATGCTGCTTGCAGGAGATTTTTCTCTCTCCTGCCAGCGCATCGCCTCAGTGTGAAAGCCCTCGGGCTTTCACATTGAGAATGCTGGGCAGGAGTTTCAGGCGGTATTTAGGCGCTATTTTTAGCGCTGTACCGCCTGAAAAACTCCTCAGTGTGAAAGGGGTCGAAGGCTCGATTTTGAGAGCGCAAGTCGCGCAACATGTCAAATCTTATGTTAGTAAATGAAAGCTGTCATACTCCAAAGACATGCTGGTAGGTCAATTGGCTTCTGTCTAGAATTGACCTTAGTATATGAATGTGAGTTAGGGACCTTGGATTGTAAGCTCCTTGAGGGTAGGGACTGATGTCAATGTATAATGTATATGTAAAGCGCTGCGTAAAATTACAGCGCTATACAAAGACCTTAAATAATATTATTATTAATAATATTAATAATAAAAATAATAATAATAAAGCACTACTAAAGTCGCTCCGCCTTCAACTTTAGAAAAGGTTCCTGTACTACTTCAAGGTGACTTCTATCAAAGTAGTACTCAAGTCACCAGGAAGTTGCACCCCATGTTGCAGCAGTGTGAACCAAGCCCTACCAGCATGTTTTGCCCATATTTAGGGTGTAACATGCTCCTATGTGTAGCAACCTCCCACTGCCAGTGCTCGCCCTCCACCCACAGACATGCCATTCACTCAGTTTATTGTGAATAAATTAGAAATACCATCAGCGGCTGACAGCTTTGTAGTTCTCTTACTGCGAGGGCGATAGTAAGCAAACATTCTTTAAAGCAAAAGCTAAATGCAAAAAAATAAAAAATTGGGAACAGGCAGGCTCTTTAAAGCGGGGGTTCCTCCGAAAAAAATGTTTTAACATTAGATTGAGGCTAATTGTGGGAAGCAGAATCGGGTGTTTTTTTTAAAATCAATGCAGTACATACCGTTTTAGAGATAGATGTTCTCCATAGATTAGTCCATTAACAAAAAAAAAAGATTTTTTTTACATGCCTTTAAACTGTTGTTGCTAGGCAGATTAGTTAATCTTCCCTCTTCCTGCACCGCGGTGCTTGTGCTTTCTAGCCTACACCGCGCAGACTCCTGGGAATGTAGTGTCATAATTTCCCAGGAGTCTGTGCGCTCCTAAGGACAGTACAGGTGCTGTTTACAGCGCCATGTTTAATAAGGGCACAAAACCCTTACATTTCATTCATCTGCAGGACGAAAGAGAGAGCAATGTGGGGATTCTGTTATCATCGTTGTCATAACAACAGGGCGGGACGTTCCTCCGCCGCCCGTTGTAATGACAACGACACAAACAATAGTCGCTACGAGCAGCGCTCTAACGCGCATGCACAGGATTTAAAGCTTACCCAGCATGCACATCTCGCCGGGAAGAGTGAAAAAAACGTACTGGGCTTCAATTGCCCACACAGGAGATGGAAATGGCCACATCGTTCTGGACAGCAGTGAAGTTTTTTTATTATTGTAGACAACAATGTGGTATGTTTGATGCTCTTTAATGGGAACTTTATCTACATAATATTTCAATGGCCAAAAAAACAAAAAAAAAAAACGTGACTGGAACCCCGCTTAAAATGAGACAAGTACACACTATAGAGCAGGGGTAGTAGGGCTGCAACTAACGATTATTTTCATAATCGATTAGTTGGCCGATTATTGTTTTGATTAATTGGATAATAGCCTTTAAAAAAAAAAAATTGCATTTTGAAAAAAAAAAAAATTGGGGCCAATTTGTTGTTGGGCAGATTACAAAACACGAATTGCCGCAAAAACACATTACATGCTTTTCTGCAGCTTCTCCATTGAAGTATATTGAACCAAAAAAACAAACTAGCACCGTTTTGCGTTAAAAAGTCCTTGCCCTTTCCAAATACGCAGCAGCTGAAAAAAATCATGGATGTGAACGTGTCCCATAGGAAAAAGTAAATGAACTGTAGTGTGTTTCTGCAAAAAAGCACCAAAAGGTGTGACCCCAGGCCTGAGAGGTTTAGTAACATAATGGGGGTTAAAAAAACTAAAATAAGTACAAAAAGAGCAAATAATCACTACTGTAAGGGGTTCATTTTTTTACTGTGGGACAGTGAAAGTAATATTTAGCGATTTGCTTTTTTGTACTATAAAGGGCTAATTTTAGTTTTTTTAACCCCATTATGTTACTGGCCGATTAATCGATTATGAAATTAATCCATTATGAAATTAATCCATTACAATTTTCATAATTGATTAATCGATTAGTTGTTTCGGCCCTACTTGAGTATAACTTTAATTATTTACAATTTAAAAAAAAGTTTTTACCCAATTTTTTTTTTTATTCCTCCACATAGTGATGATTTCTTTGGTGAAATGTTCTCTTTAAAGTGGAGGTTCACCCAAAAAATAAATTTTTAACATTAGATTGAGGCTAATTACTGGAGGCAGAATCAGGTGTTTTGTTTAAAATCAATGCAGTACTTACCGTTTTAGAGATCAATGTTCTCCGCCGCTTCCGGGTATGGGCTGCGGGACTGGGCGTTCCTATCTGATGGACAGCCTTCCGACCGTCGCATACAGCGCGACACCAGTTTCCGAAAGTAGCCGAACGTCGGTGCGCAGGCGCCGTATAGAGCTGCACCGACGTTTGGCAACTTGTGACGCGCTGTATGCGACCGTCGGAAGGCTGCCAATCAAATAGGAACGCCCAGTCCCGAAGACCATACCCGGAAGCGGAGGAGAACATCTCTCTCTAAATCATTGATTTAAAAAAAAAAAAAAAAAACACCCGATTCTTCAGTAATTAGCCTCAATCTAATGTTAAAAAAAGAATTCGGATGAACCCCCGCTTTAATAAGAAAAGGGTCTAAAAGACCCTGCATGTCTCTCCCTGTGCTCCACTGAATATAATGCAGTTTGCACTGCCCTACATTCTTTCCCGGACTTGATGGCCGGGGAAAATGTCAACGGGGACCCGGAAGTGACATCACTTCCAGGTAAACAAGGTGGTGAGGAGGAGCGGCCATGTGCATGAAATTTCCTGGCGCCTGGTTTAGAGGCAGGGAAAAAAAAATGCCTAACGCCCCTGGAAACAGCTGTAAAAACGTGCTGTGTGCATGAGGCCTAAATCGCAAGAGTCAATTGCAATAGGGCTACGGCATTGGGTCGTGTTCTGCAACAGATTGCTCTTCTTTAGAAATTAAAATGACAACTAATAGAAAGGCATTAAAGCGGAGTTCCACCAAAAAATGGAACTTCCGCTTAACCCACTCCTCGCCCCCTTACATGCCACATTTGGCATGTAATTTTTTTTGGGGGGGGGGGAGTGGGGGCTTCAGGAGAAGGGGACTTCCTGTCCCACTTCCTCCTTCCGCCGAGGGGCTGGTAAGGCGATTAGCTTAATCGCCTTATTGCAGCCCCTCCCTGTAGGCGAGCGCCTGTCCAATCGGACGCCGCCGCGCGCAGTGGGTGCCCGACCGTGAAGCCGAAAGCAGTCACTGCCGGGTGCCCACACTAGGAATGAAGACGCCGGCCGGCGAGGGGGGGGCGCGAGGAGCGGAGCCCCGGCCGGCGCATCGCTGGACCGTGAAACAGGTAAGTGTCGGTTTATTAAAAGCCAGCAGCTACACTTTTTGTAGCTGCTGACTTTTAATAAACTTAAAAAAAGGCTGGAACACCCCTTTAAAGAGCAATTGTCACTAGAAATTCTGCCAAAAAGCTGAATCTCGATCGCAGGGAGAAGGTGGTCTAAAAATGCTCTAAAAATGGAAAAGAAATGATTACGCATTTCTTATTGAGAAATCACCAATGAACGTTTAGCCCAATTCAATTGTCAATTCAGTGCCAAATCGTTGAATTACACAAGTTTTCATTTGTAAAGCTATCCTTGCAAACAGAATGTTTTTGGCAGAAAATTAAAACCCGTAAAAAACGAATACAAATTAATATACTTTGTCCTTTTTCGGTAATATGAGTGATCTTTTCAAAGGTCATCAACCCCCCCCAGCTGAAATATAGCCAAACTTGCACATGTTGTTGTGGTTCTGATAACATTTCCTGCACAGGCAGGATTGCTACATCTAATGGCATCCACAATCTAAGACCAACTTATCTAACCAAAGAAATGGCTATACATACCTTTTTTGAAGCCGTTCAGGTCCTGCCTCCAGCGGCAGAAGCTCTGCAGAGGACACAGCCAACGGCTGGTAAATGAATGGGGCTTCCATTGTCGCTGCCTCCTCTGCCCCCACCTCCACAGAGGAGCTGCCGCTGACAGCTCAGAGTGGGACTGGACCACAGCGGCTTCCGAAAAGGTATGTATAGCAAATTCTTCTTTACAGGGCTAGATAGGTCAGTCTTAGATCATGGATGCCAGTATTATCCCACATGGTCTTTGTATATTCTGAATGAAAAATTGAGAAGTAGCTTCATAAGATGTTCTGCAGCTGCTGCCAGAATCAGGTTGTGAGACGGCCATAAGACATTTTGCCTCGTCTCATGGTGGGGGTGCGGTGGAATAGCCACCCAACAGTCCCACTGAACCTGGTGTGAACAGACACTTTGAAAACAAAATGTTTTACTACCAACCACGGCCAATGAAAATTCTTGTGGCTTACCGCCGGGAAACCAGAGGAGAAACCCAAGAACCTGCTCGGTAGCTTTTTCCCCCCCTACACACGGCCGGGTTTCCCGACAGGAAAACTGCTATGAAAGCTTTGGTTGGGAAACCCGGCCGTGTGTATGCTCCACCACAGCCTTTTCCCCACAGGAAAAATAGAGTTACGTACCGGTAACGTCTTTTCCAGTAGTCTTTCAGGACAGCCCACAATTGAGAGATACTCCTCCTCTTCCTCTAGGAAACACTGCGCCAGCCCATAAATTTCTCACTCCCCCTGCCAGACCTCAGTATTTATACGAGCACCTCCGGTCAGCTGGGGAGACACAAGAACATGTTAATAACATACAATTACATATCAACATCATGTCCTGGTCTTGAAATCAGACTTCCTCTATTCGGGTGGGTACCCAGGGCTGTCCTGAAAGACTACTGGAAAAGACGTTACCGGTACGTAACTCTATTTTTCCCCTCCCGTCTTTCAGGACAGCCCACAATTGAGAGGATAACCGAGAACTTACCAACTAGGGTGGGACTATGGCTTGCAAAACCTTTCGTCCAAAGGCTTGCTCACCTGCCGAAACCAGGTCCACCCTGTAGTGTTTAACGAAGGTGGTGTAGCTGGACCATGTTGCTGCTTTGCAAATCTGTTCCGGCGTTGCTCCCGCTCTTTCTGCTTGAGAGGTTGCCAGCGCTCGAGTGGAGTGTGCTTTAATTCCTGTAGGGATATCCCTACCAGCCAAAGTGTATGCTTGCTCAATGCTTAGTCTTAGCCACCTGGCAATAGTGCGCCTGGATGCTTTGCATCCCTTCCTGGTTCCAGAAAATAAAACAAATAGTGAGTCTGACCGTCTAAACGGTTTAGTCACCTCTAAATAATGTAGGATACTTCTCCTAACATCCAACGTACTGAAACGTCGTTCCCTTTCCCCCGAAGGGTTGGAACAAAAAGAGGGTAAAACTATATCTTGACTCCTGTGAAACTTTGAAGTCACTTTAGGAAGAAAGGCTGGATCGGTCTTGAAAACGACCCGATCCGGGAAAATAACACAAAAAGGGGGTCTGATCGATAGAGCTTCTAGCTCGCTGACCCTCCTAGCAGTGGTCACTGCAACCAAAAAAGCTGTTTTTAAGGTTAAATCCCTTAGAGAACAATTATCTAAGGGCTCAAAGGGAGTACCCGTTAGGGTACGCAATACCAGAGACAGGTCCCAACTGGGGAAGGGTGGCCCTCGAGCTGGTCTCTGTCTGGATAGTGCTTTAAAGAACCTGACTATCCAGGGACTGGTGGCCAGAGGTTTTTCTAAATACACCGTAAGTGCCGAAACCTGCCCTTTAAGGGTGCTAACCGAAAGACCCTTATCTGCCCCACACTGAAGAAATTCTAAGACAGCCGTGGGGCTTTGTACAGAACAGGGGCAATTTACACACCATTCGTTGAAACGAAGCCAAACCTTCTTGTAAATTTTGCGGGTCTCCTTTTTTCTACTATTAAGGAGGGTGGCAATTAAACCTTCGGAAAATCCCTTGGATCTTAGTATGGCTTCCTCAGTAGCCACGCTGCTAGTCTCCACCTGTGGACTTGTGGACATAGGACTGGGCCCTGTGATAGAAGATCCTCCCGCTGAGGTAGAAATAAGGGTGGTTCTGCCGCTAACTGTTTGAGGACTGAGAACCATGCCCTCTTGGGCCAGTAAGGAGCTACCAGGACTAGAGAGGTGTGCTCTGATTGGAATTTTCTCAGTACTGCTGGAAGAAGTACCGGAGGTGGGAATGCATAGCATCTTCCGAACTTCCAGCTTTGGGACAGGGCATCCACTCCCCTTGCTCCTTCTCCTTTGTTCAGGGAGAAGAAACAGGGGATCTTCGCATTTTCTCTTGAGGCGAAGAGGTCCACCTCCAGAGTTCCCCATCTCTTGTTCAGGAGATGAAAGACCTCCTGGTTGAGGGTCCACTCGCCCTCCCTCAGCTGCCTCCGACTGAGGAAGTCTGCTGTTACGTTTCTTTCTCCCCTCAGAAAGACCGCCGAAAGGGAGAGGGTGTGGATCTCGGCCCAGCCCAGAATCTCTGCTGTCAGGACCGACAAACTTTCGCTTCTCGTGCCGCCCTGCTTGTTTAAATAGGCTACGGCCGATGAATTGTCCGATCTCACCTGAATGTGGTGCCCCTGGAGTTCCTCCTGAAAGAACCTGAGGGCTAGGCCCACTGCCCTCAGCTCCTTCCAATTGGAAGATCTTTTTAGATCTTGGAGACCCCAGGTACCCTGCGCTGGAAGGGATCCCAGGTGCGCTCCCCAGCCCTTGCCGCTTGCGTCTGTGGTTACCACCCGAGACACCGGGATAATCCACAGACGTCCTTGGGTTATGTTGGTGGCCTTTCTCCACCACCAGAGGGATCTTTTTACCTGAAGGGGTACTAGAATCAAGGAGTCTAGGGCTTCTAGGCTGTGATCCCAGACCCTTAGTAGGAAGGCCTGCAGTGGGCGAAAGTGAATCCCTGCCCACTGTACGGCTGGGAGGGCAGATGTCAGCAGACCTAGCGTTGACATCAGGGACCTTAGTGACACCTGTTGATTGTTTTGGAGGGAAGCTACTGCTCTGTCCAATTTCCTGACTTTCTCTACCGGGAGGAACACTCTTGAGAGAGTAGAGTCCAGCAGGTACCCTAGGTAAGTGATCTGTTGGGATGGAATTAAACTGGACTTGTCTAGGTTCAGTAACCACCCTAGGTCTGTTAGAACCTTCTTGGTCACTTCCAGGTCCCTGGATAGCTGCTCTGGCGAGGCTGCGAAAAGTAGCAGGTCGTCCAGATAGGCTATGATGGATATTCCCTGAAGTCGCAGAAACGCTAAGGGTTCTGCCAGGATTTTGGTAAAAATCCGGGGCGAGGAGGATAGCCCGAATGGCAGAGCCTGGAACTGGAGGTGTACAATCGTTCCCTCTAGGTCCACGGCCAATCGCAGATAACTCTGAGAATTCTCCGCGATCGGGACGTGTAAGTATGCGTCTCTGAGGTCCAGAGATACCATGAAACAATTTAGGGGAAGGAGGGCTCTGACTGTATAAATTGATTCCATACGGAATTTCCTGTATGAAATGGATCTGTTCAGAGGTTTTAGGTTTAGGATTAACCTGTATTTTCCCGAGGGCTTCTTTACCACAAAGATGTGTGAATAAAATCCCCTTCCTTCCTCTGCCCTTGGAACTCTGAGGATGACACTCTGATCCTCTAGTTCCCTTAGAGCTCCCAACAAGGCTTCGGATTTCTCCTTGTCCCTGGGTAGATGGGTGACTAGGTATCTCTGGGGGGGAGGTGATGAAAATTCCAGTCGGTATCCCCCTCTTATGACCGCCAGGACAAACTGGTTTGGGGAGATTGATTCCCATTGTGGGAGAAAGGTCCCCAGTCTTCCTCCCACCCTGACTAACAAGTCATGGGTTTTTAGGGGGCTGGACAGGAGGGTGAAAAATCGCTCCACCTCTGCCTCTGCCCCTGGGGGTCCAAACCTTCTTTTGGCCTGCTGGTTTGGCCCCTTTTTGCTTATGCGGACGAAACCCCCTTCCTGCCTGTACTGTGACTCTCTTTTTAGGAGGAAAGGCTTTCTTTTTGTCCGCCGTGCGGTCTAGTACTGCTTCAAGGCCTGGGCCAAAAAGCAGGTCCCCTGTGAAGGGAATACCACATAACTTGGATTTAGAGGCGCTGTCGCCAGTCCAAGTCTTGAGCCAGAGGGCCCTTCTGGCTGAGTTAGCCAGAACCGCCGATCTGGCCGACATGCGGACTGACTCCGCTGAGGCATCCGCTATATAAGCGACTCCTTGCAGGATAGTAGGGAAGGAGGCTAAAATAGTTTCCTTATCCGTACCAGCTTCAATGTGCTCCTGAATTTTAGAGAGCCAATGCTCCAGATTGCGAGCCATTACTGTGACGGCAAGTTCTGGTTTAAGATTCCCCATAGTAGAATCCCAACATTTCTTTAATAGGGAATCCATTCTTTTGTCCATAGCATCGGACAAAACCCCCATGTCCTCGAACGCTAAATCCGTGTTCCTGGACACTTGGGAGAAGGCGGCGTCTAATTTGGGGCTTTTGTTCCAAACAGATAAAGGATCCTCTGAGAAAGGGAATCTCCTCTTTAGGGATCTAGAAAAAAAGGGTTTCCTTTCAGGATCCTGCCACTCCTTCTTAATGGTCTCAACCAGTATATCATGTACTGGGAAGACCTTTCTCTCTTGCTCCTCCAGACCCCTGTACATTCGATCATGGAGGGTAAGAGGTTTCTTGTCGGTTTGGATACCAAGGGTTGTGTAAACTGCCCCTAAGAGGTCCTCTACCTCATCCAGTGACAATTTGTACCTAGAGGGCTTCCTGGACTCCCCGTCCTGGTCCTCTCCCTCTGACCCCTCTTGAGAATCAGAGGTGGCACTATCTGGAGGAACCTGTTCCTCTTGGGAAGGGCCTGCGGAAACATCTGCCATATCTGCTGCAATGGGTATGACAGGAGCAGGACCCTGAGCCTGTGGCTGGGTTGTAACCTGGGTAGGGACAGCCAAAGGCTGTAACCTCTCAAACAGAGATTTGAATGAGGAGAACGTGGATGACAGTTCTTTAACAGAGGCTGCAAGTCCTGACTCCTGTTCTAATTCATTTTCCCTGACCAGGGATTGAATGCAATCCCTACATAGGACCTTAGTCCATGTTTCTGGGAGGACATCCCTACAGGAGGCACACTTCCTTTTTGAGCTATGCCTTCCACTTCCCGTTTTTTCAATGGCTTTCTGAAACACAGAAAGGGCAGAAAACAACAGTTATAAAAAATTTAAAAAATTTAAAAAAATTTGGTTACAACCCTGGGAGTGCACCTAGCCCCCTATAAACCCTGGGACTAAGGACTCCCCCTCCCCTGGCCACCCAGGGGGCTTGCCTCCCCATGCATTGAACCCTACATGGAGAGGCAAACCTAAGCTAGAGAGCGCCCCTCCCCAGGGTACCCTTACCTTAGGCTCGCTGGAGGTAGCGTCAGTTGTCAGGGCTGGCTCTGGAGATGCTGCCGACATGACTGCAGGTGGCTGCTTGCTGAGAGTTTTCTCCTCGCCTGTGCGAGATCCGACTCCCTCCAGCGTCCGCCCGGACCTCCTATCAGCACCGCGACCCGGAACCGGAAGTCGCGGTTCAAAGGGGAGACATCCGCTCTACGCCGGAAATGACGTCACCCGCCGTCCAGCCCGCTCGGTTCAAAAAAATTCTTTGCGGCCTGTAGTACAGGGCGAGCCTGGATGTCCCCCCCGCTGCGCCCCGCTGGACGAGATAGGGGTCCCCCGCAACCAGGAGCCGCGCTCGGCGTGGAAGGGGTGGCTAATGGTGGGCCTGCACCGCACCAGGATTCACCTGGAAGCCTCTGCTTCCTTAAGGTAAAATAGATGGCCTCAGTCCTCTGCCTGAATTGGCCTAGGTTCCCATGCACAGTGTCTCCCCACCGGAGGAAACACTAATACTGAGGTCTGGCAGGGGGAGTGAGAAATTTATGGGCTGGCGCAGTGTTTCCTAGAGGAAGAGGAGGAGTATCTCTCAATTGTGGGCTGTCCTGAAAGACGGGAGGGGAAAACTGCCGGCTTAACCACCGCCTCCTGCACATTTACGTCGGCAGAATAGCACGGCTGGGCACATGTATGTACAAGTACGTCCTGTGCTAGTACCCAGCCGTGGGTCGCGATCCGTGACCGGGACCTGATCGCTGCTGGAGTCCCGCAATCGGTCCCAGGAGCTGAAGAACGGGGAGAGCTGTATGTAAACACGGCATCCCCGTTCTTCACTGTGGCGGCGTCATCGATCGTGTGTTCCCTTTTATAGGGATTCACAATCGATGACGTCACACCTACAGCCACACCCCCCTACAGTTGTAAACACACATGAGGTCACCCATAACCCCTTCAGCGCCCCCTGTGGTTAACTCCCAAACTGCAACTCTCATTTTCACAGTAAACAATGCATTTTAAATGCATTTTTTGCTGTGAAAATGACAATGGTCCCAAAAATGTGTAAAAATTGTCCGAAGCTTCCGCCATAATGTTGCAGTCACGAAAAAAAAATCACTGATCGTCGCCATTAGTAGTAAAAAAAATAAAAATAAAAATAAAAATGCAATAAAACTATCCCCTGTTTTGCGCAAACCAACCGATAAACGATTATTGCGTTTTTTTTTTACCAAAAATAGGTAGAAGAATACGTATCGGCCTAAACTGAGGGAAAACGTTTTTTTTTTTTATATATTTTTGGGGATATTTATTATAGCAAAAAGTAAAAAAAATGTTGATTTTTTTTCAAAATTGTCGCTCTATTTTTGTTTATAACACAAAAAATAAAAACCGCAGAGGTGATCAAATACCACCAAAAGAAAGCTCTATTTGTGGGAAAAAAAGGACGCCAATTTTGTTTGCGAGCCACGTCGCACGACCGCGCAATTGTCCGTTAAAGCAATGCAGTGCCGAATCGCAAAACCTGGCCGGGTCCTTTAGCTGCCTAAAGGTCCGGGTCCTAAGTGGTTAAAAACCGCCAGGATTCCCGGTGAAAAAAAAAAAAAAAAAAAAAAAAAAAGTAGAGCTGGTTCTCTTTTTCCTGTCGTGAAAACTGCGATGGAACATACACACGGCCGGGAATCGTCGCCAAAAGCTCTCATAGCAGTTTTCTTGACGGGAAACCCATACGCGTGTACGAGGCAGGAGACCTTCTTCCACACAAACGGAAGATCTCCAGGTTGACATCAGTGGGCCAGATTCAAGAAGCTATTGCGCCCGTGTAACCATAGGTTACACGGCGCAATTGCTTACTTGCTCCGGCGTAGCGAATGCTCCCGATTCAGGAACATCGCTACGCCGACTGCAGCCTAAAATCTGCGCGGCATAAGGCTCTTATGCCACGCAGATTTTAGGCTGCATTCTAGCGAAGACCGCTAGGGGGCGCTCCCATTGTGATCTGTGTATAGTACGCAAATTGCATACTAACACCGATTCACAAACTTGCGCTGGCCCTGCGTACGCAAATTACATAATTTGCGTACGTCGGGTTTCGGGCAACGTTACACATCCTAATGGCAGGCGCAGCCAATGCTATAGGATGGCCACGTTCCCGCGTCACGACGTTCAAATTTTACGTCGTTTGCGTAAGTGGATCGTGAATGGCGCTGGAAGCCATTCACGCTCACTTTGAAGCAAATGACGTCCTTGCGACGTCATTTGCCGCAATGCACGTCGGGAAAGTTTCCCGACGGACCATGCGCTCTACGCTCGGCGCAGGAGCGCGCCTAATTTAAATGATTCCCGCCCCCGGCGGGATCATTTACATTAGGCGCCCGTACGCCGGGCAAGTTAACACAGCGCCCCCGCAATTTACGGAGCTTCTGCTCCGTGAATCGCGGGCAGCGCAGAAAATTTGCGCGGGCGCAGGGCAAAAACGCTGCCCTGTGCCTGCGTAAGAAAGGCGCAGATTCTTACTGAATCTGGGCCAGTGATAAGAATGTTATGACAGGGTTCAAAAATTAAACGTATTGCTTAACTATAGGGTTTAAATGTCTACTTAACCATAGGGTTTAAACTTGTTCCCTATGTAATGACAGACATTAACAGACAATCCATAGGCCAGGTATGGATGACATGGACAGGTGACAAGTCTAAACGATGACAATGGAACATACATTCATCATTTCAATGCCCAAAAGGCAAGTAATGGGCAGATTATAGGGCAAACGGGTAACCCTGAGAGATTCCAACGAGATGAAAATCACAGATGCAGTTTACACTGATGGTGGGTTACAAATGATCTGTGTGTCATATTCCTAACAATAGGTGTGCAGTGTATGTAACAATACAGAATACACACAAAGATATGGATACCAAGAAAGGAAATCTGGAACAAAACACACGGGGAGTACATATCGGCACACAGCTAGAAAGCATTGGACAAAGCACAGCGCACAGAATAGGAGGATCTGGTATATCGATGACCTAAAGCCGGGTATACACCGAGAACCGGACACAATCCTCCTAGCGGTGACCCCCGTGGCCCCTCCTGTATGACGCCCTTCAATTACAACAAGAAAAAGTTCAGGGTGGAAAATTGCCAACTGAACAGCGGCTGCTTCCAGCTGTCTGAATACATTAGTATCAGCAGGAGATTCATCCATCTTTGCTCAGCATGGATGGCGGAATCTGTAAGGCTTCTTTCAGAGATCTGGAAGTGTTTTCTTCCCTCTGAAAAGTGATCTGCAGTGGATCCCTTTTCAGGTGGTGGCAAGACCATGGGTGACATGCATTAGAGGCACTACTGCCCACCATGCCTATTGTTATTTAAACGACATTTTTAGTTAAAGGGGAAGACAGAAATCCTGCCAGATCCTGCACTTCTCTGTGCAGCCCCGGAGAGGCTCGTCTCTGCACCCCCCCCCGGGGACAGGTCTACATGGAGGGTGTACAGTCCGGGGACAGGTCTACATGGAGGGTGTACAGTCCGGGGGAGGAGGAGACAGGTCTACATGGAGGGTGTACAGTCCGGGGGAAGGGGTGACAGGTCTACATGGAGGGTGTACAGTCCGGGGGAAGGGGTGACAGGTCTACATGGAGGGTGTACAGTCCGGGGGAAGGGGTGACAGGTCTACATGGAGGGTGTACAGTCCGGGGGAAGGGGAGACAGGTCTACATGGAGGGTGTACAGTCCAGGGGAAGGGGTGACAGGTCTACATGGAGGGTGTACAGTCCAGGGGTGACAGGTCTACATGGAGGGTGTACAGTCCAGGGGTGACAGGTCTACATGGAGGGTGTACAGTCCAGGGGTGACAGGTCTACAGGGAGGGTGTACAGTCCAGGGGTGACAGGTCTACATGGAGGGTGTACAGTCCAGGGGTGACAGGTCTACATGGAGGGTGTACAGTCCAGGGGTGACAGGTCTACATGGAGGGTGTACAGTCCAGGGGTGACAGGTCTACATGGAGGGTGTACAGTCCAGGGGTGTCAGGTCTACATGGAGGGTGTACAGTCCAGGGACAGGGGTGACAGGTCTACATGGAGCGTGTACAGTCCAGGGACAGGGGTGACAGGTCTACATGGAGGGTGTACAGTCCAGGGACAGGGGTGACAGGTCTACATGGAGGGTGTACAGTCCAGGGACAGGGGTGACAGGTCTACATGGAGGGTGTACAGTCCAGGGACAGGGGTGACAGGTCTACATGGAGGGTGTACAGTCCAGGGGTGACAGGTCTACATGGAGGGTGTACAGTCCAGGGGTGACAGGTCTACATGGAGGGTGTACAGTCCAGGGGTGACAGGTCTACATGGAGGGTGTACAGTCCAGGGACAGGGGTGACAGGTCTACATGGAGGGTGTACAGTCCAGGGGTGACAGGTCTACATGGAGGGTGTACAGTCCAGGGGTGACAGGTCTACATGGAGGGTGTACAGTCCAGGGGTGACAGGTCTACATGGAGGGTGTACAGTCCAGGGGTGACAGGTCTACATGGAGGGTGTACAGTCCAGGGGTGACAGGTCTACATGGAGGGTGTACAGTCCAGGGGTGACAGGTCTACATGGAGGGTGTACAGTCCAGGGGTGACAGGTCTACATGGAGGGTGTACAGTCCAGGGGTGACAGGTCTACATGGAGGGTGTACAGTCCAGGGGTGACAGGTCTACATGGAGCGTGTACAGTCCAGGGGTGACAGGTCTACATGGAGCGTGTACAGTCCAGGGGTGACAGGTCTACATGGAGCGTGTACAGTCCAGGGACAGGGGTGACAGGTCTACATGGAGGGTGTACAGTCCAGGGACAGGGGTGACAGGTCTACATGGAGGGTGTACAGTCCAGGGACAGGGGTGACAGGTCTACATGGAGGGTGTACAGTCCAGGGACAGGGGTGACAGGTCTACATGGAGGGTGCACAGTCCAGGGACAGGGGTGACAGGTCTACATGGAGGGTGCACAGTCCAGGGACAGGGGTGACAGGTCTACATGGAGGGTGTACACTCCAGGGACAGGGGTGACAGGTCTACATGGAGGGTGTACAGTCCAGGGACAGGGGTGACAGGTCTACATGGAGGGTGTACAGTCCGGGGACAGGTCTGCATGGAGGGTGTACAGTCCGGGGACAGGGGTGACAGGTCTACATGGAGGGTGTACAGTCCGGGGACAGGGGTGACAGGTCTACATGGAGGGTGTACAGTCCAGGGACAGGGGTGACAGGTCTACATGGAGGGTGTACAGTCCAGGGACAGGGGTGACAGGTCTACATGGAGGGTGTACAGTCCAGGGACAGGGGTGACAGGTCTACATGGAGGGTGTACAGTCCAGGGACAGGGGTGACAGGTCTACATGGAGGGTGTACAGTCCAGGGACAGGGGTGACAGGTCTACATGGAGGGTGTACAGTCCGGGGACAGGGGTGACAGGTCTACATGGAGGGTGTACAGTCCAGGGACAGGGGTGACAGATCCACATGGAGGGTGTACAGTCCAGGGACAGGGGTGACAGGTCTACATGGAGGGTGTATTGGTCCATATGGACTGTTGGGATGACAATGTCCTCTTCCCCTCCCCCCTCAGTATTACCTGGTAGGGGGGAGGGGGCTCCTGGTCGCCGTCGGTCCCGTCCCCGTAGCTGGCCCGGTCGGACTGGGATTCGTGTAGAAGGGAGATGTCATCCGAGGTGGGGGACTTCAGACAGTTCCCCATGTCTCTCGCACTGAGCTCCCCTCCGGACACTTGGCTTTCTTATCTCCCCGGCTTCTTCTCTCCTGAGTCCCGGCCGGCTCTGCTCCTCCCCCGGGGCCGGTCACCCTCTGTCTCCGCCGCGCTCCGCCAGCCCTCCGGTCGCCATTACTGAGCCCTGCGCTCACAGACACGGCGTGACGTCACTAGCAGCCGGTAGACCACGCCCCCGAGTTTGTGTCTGGGAGGAGGACGGTCACGTGCCACGGTACACCCTTTCCCTGCTGGAAGATTCTGTCTCCGAGCAGGACAGGACACTGTAATGACGTCATCGCTGTGCTCATTCTATGCAGAACTGCCCGGCTCCGCCCACCTGCCATACCCCACCATGAGGGATTCTCCCCTCTATACCCCACCATGAGGAGGTCTCACTTCTATACCCACCATGATGAGGTCTCACTTCTATACCCACCATGAGGGGGGTCTCCCCTCTATATCCCACCATGAGGGGAGTTTCACTTCTATACCCCACCATGAGGGGGTCTCCCCTCTATATCCCACCATGAGGGGAGTTTCACTTCTATACCCACCATGAGGGGGGTCTCCCCTCTATATCCCACCATGAGGGGAGTTTCACTTCTATACCCCACCATGAGGGGGTCTCCCCTCTATATCCCACCATGAGGGGAGTTTCACTTCTATACCCCACCATGAGGGGGTCTCCCCTCTATATCCCACCATGAGGGGAGTTTCACTTCTATACCCCACCATGAGGGGGTCTCCCCTCTATACCCACCATGAGGTGGTCTCACTTCTATACCCCACCATGAGGGGGTCTCCCCTCTATATCCCACCATGAGGTGGTCTCACTTCTATACCCACCATGAGAGGGTCTCGCTTCTATACCCCACCATGAGGAGGTCTCACTTCTATACCCACCATGATGAGGTCTCACTTCTATACCCACCATGAGGGGAGTCTCCCCTCTATATCCCACCATGAGGGGAGTTTCACTTCTATACCCCACTATGGGGGGGGGGGTCTCCCTTCTATGCCCCACCATGAGGGGAGTTTCACTTCTATACCCACTATGAGGGGGTCTCACTTCTATACCCACCATGAGGGGGATCTCACTCTATACCCCACCATGAGGAGGTCTCACTTCTATACCCACCATGATGAGGTCTCACTTCTATACCCACCATGAGGGGAGTCTCCCCTCTATATCCCACCATGAGGTGGTCTCACTTCTATACCCACCATGAGGGGGGTCTCCCCTCTATATCCCACCATGAGGGGAGTTTCACTTCTATACTCCACTATGAGGTGGTCTCACTTCTATGCCCCACCATGAGGGGGATCTCACGCTATACCCCACCATGAGGGGGGTCTCACTTCTATACCCCACCATGAGGGGGGTCTCACTTCTATACCCCACCATGAGGGGGATCTCACTCTATACCCCACCATGAGGGGGTCTCACTTCCATACCCCACCATGAGGGGGTCTCACTTCTACATCCCACCACGAGGGGGTCTCACTTCTTCACCCCACCATGAGGGGGGTCTCACTTCTATGCCCCACTGTGAGGGGGGTCTCACTTCTACACCCAACCATGAGGGGGTCTCGCTTCTATACCCCACCATGAGAGGGTCTCGCTTCTATACCCCACCATGAGGGGGTCTCACTTCTATACCCACCATGATGAGGTCTCACTTCTATGCCCACCATGAGGGGAGTCTCCCCTCTATATCCCACCATGAGGTGGTCTCACTTCTATACCCACCATGAGGGGGGTCTCCCCTCTATATCCCACCATGAGGGGAGTTTCACTTCTATACTCCACTATGAGGGGGTCTCACTTCTATGCCCCACCATGAGGGGGATCTCACTCTATACCCCACCATGAGGGGGGTCTCACTTCTATACCCCACCATGAGGGGGATCTCACTCTATACCCCACCATGAGGGGGTCTCACTTCCATACCCCACGATGAGGGGGTCTCACTTCTACATCCCACCATGAGGGGGTCTCACTTCTTCACCCCACCATGAGGGGGGTCTCACTTCTATGCCCCACCGTGAGGGGGGTCTCACTTCTATGCCCCACCGTGAGGGGGTCTCGCTTCTATACCCCACCACGAGAGGGTCTCGCTTCTATACCCCACCATGAGGGGGTCTCACTTCTATACACCACCATGAGGGGGTACTCACTTCTATACCCCACCATGAGGGGGTCTCACTTCTATGCCCCACCATGAGGGGGGGGTCTCACTTCTATATCCCACCATGAGGGTGTCTCACTTCTACACCCCACCATGAGGGAGATCTCCCCTCTATATCCCCACCATGAGGGGGTCTTACTTCTACACCCCACCATGAGGAGATCTCACTTCCATACCCCACCATGAGGAGGTCTCCCCTCTATACACTCCATGAGGAGGTCTCCCCTCTATACCCACCATGAGGGGGTCTCACTTCTATACCCACCAAGTGGAGGTCTTACTTCTATACTAAGGTGACCAGATTTTTAAAATGAAATCCGGGGACATATTTTTTCTCTACTAGTGTAGCGCTACCCCCGAAGGAGCCGCTGGTTGATTTGGGATCGGCCTACCAAGTTACCCTGGCAGTGTCTAGTGGTGCAACTTGTGAGAATAGCAACAGTGAGTGGAGTCCAGACATCCAATAAAGAGTTTTCAATGCTTTATTGTCCAGGCCAAACACGGCCAACATCAACACATTTTGGGAAGGTCAAAGTTGATGAAGGAAGAAAAAAGAACCATGCGGTATCAGGCCTGGATATAGAACTGAGCAATATACTGCTCTGCATCGAACCAATTTTGTAACACGTCGCCACTCTGCTCGGAGTGGGTGAAGTGCCCCCGGACAGACCCCTATGATAGGCCTGGCAGCCGGAACGTCACTTAGGATAATACTGGGAGGAACAGGTCTCTCACACAGACCTGTCTCTAGGGACCCTGCCACGGGCCAATTTCAATAGAGGACTTGGGTGAATAAGGAAAGAGAATCCTCCCAGTAGACTTTTCTATAAATGGTCTCCGGATGACAGCAAGCATACCTGTCAGTGGTCCAGACACCCGATCCCAGGCTGGGATTCTGTCAATAGGCCTTGGAACCCAGCGGAACGCTGAGATCCCTTCTCTCATCAGGATGAGGTTCGCTGCAAAGTTCAGCTCTGGCCAGGTGGGCCGCGCCGGCGGGGTCCATGGATGCGCGTACCCTGAAGGTGGGTACCGCACCTGGAACGGGGACCCGCGAAGAGATTTTTAACACATGACCTCCGTCCCAGATATACCCTCCCCCAGCATGCCCTGCGAGGGAAAACATCCTCTAATTGGCTGCTGGGAGAAGATCTGCTCTGCTAGAACCCCTCTGGCGCCAACTGCCGGCCAGGGGTGGCATTGCACTCCCTTACCGCAGACTGACCCAGTGGACATTTCCAGAATGACAGAGGTCCCACATTTAAACAAACACTGGAAGGGAGCAAAGTAACTCTCCCTTCCCCACTAAATTTAGGCGTAGTGCCCATGCTGAAAGCAAGGGGGTGCTACACTAGTAATGGCAACAATCAGCGACTCTCTGCCCGTCGCCGCCCGCCTCACAGCCTCTCAAGTCTTACTCTTCGGGCCGGGCTACTACTGGATGGGGAGCGGAGGAAGATCACTCCGCCAGGGAAGGCAAGGAGATAGGCAGGTAGCTGGCTAGGATTTAAGCCAAGGCAGAAGAACATGTGAGCGAAGCTGAATGGTCATGCACCCGAAACTGAAGAAATATTCCCTCCGCTCCGACCAGCACATGATCATCAGAAAGGGGCACAGATAATGGAAAAAATAAAACCCCCCTATGCTAGTAGGCATGGCGGAGCGGGGGTGTGTAATTCAATTATTATTTTTTTATTCTGCACTGACTGGCCCAGATTCAGGTAGGAGATACGACGGCGTATCTCCAGATACGCCGTCGTTTCACTGAGTGTGAGGCGTCGTATCTTGGCGCCTGATTCAAAGAATCAGATACGCCAGAATTTGTCTAAGATACGACCAGCGTAAGTCTCCTACGCCGTCGTATCTTAACTGCATATTTACGCTGGCCGCTAGGGGCGTGTACGCTGATTTACGCCTGGAATATGTAAATCAGCTAGATACGCCTATTCACGAACGTACGCCCGCCCGTCGCAGAACTGATACGCCGTTTACGTTAGGCTTTTTCCGGCGTAAAGTTACCCCTGCTATATGAGGCGCAGCCAATGTTAAGTATGGACGTAGGGCCAGCGTCGAATTTTCCGTCGATTACGTCATTTGCGTAAGTCGTTCGCGAATAGGGCTGTGCGTCATTTACGTTCACTTTGAAAGCATTGGCTTTTTGCTGGTTAATTTGGAGCATGCGCACTGGGATACTTTCACGGACGGCGCATGCGCCGTTCGTAAAAAGCGTCATTTACGTGGTGTCACAATAAATTAACATAAAACACGCCCACATGTTCCACATTTGAATTAGGCGGGCTTACGCCGGCCTATTTACGATACGCTGCCGCAACTTTGCTTTGTGAATACTGCACTTGCCTGTCAAAGTTGCAGAGGCGTAGCGTAAATAGGATACGTTACGCCCGCTCACAAATACGCACTCCCTAAGTGAATCTGGGCCACTGTCTTTGAAATTGCCCCTGCCCCTTATTAAATCCAATCTGTGGACAAAACCAGGGACAGACTTGGTCTGGGGACAGTGTCCTCAATCAGGGGACTGTCCCCTGAAACTGGGGATGTCTGGTCACCCTATTCTATACCCACCATGAGGGGGGGTCTCACTTCTATACCCACTATGAGGAGGTCTCACTTCTATACTCACCATGAGGAGGTCTCACTTCCATACCCACCATAAGGAGGTCTCCCCTCTATACCCACCAAGAGGAGGTCTCACTTCTATACCCACCATGAGGAGGTCTCACTTCAATAACCACCATGAGGAGGTCTCCCCTCTATACCCACCATGAGGAGGTCTGGCAAGGCTTCGGGCGCCCGAATCGGTGGACCTCGGGGCAGGTAAGTGTCTGTTTATTAAAAGTCAGCAGCTACACTTTTTGTAGCTGCTGACTTTTAATAAACGAAAAAATGAGTGGAACTCCGCTTTAAGCTAGAATTATTGCACTTCCTCACATGTGTGGTTTGAACACCGTTCACATATGTGGGCGTGACTTACGTATGCGTTCGCTTTTGGGCGTGAGCTTTGAGGGATGTGGGGGCTTTAAAAACTAAAACTCTTATTTATTTTACTTTATTTTGTTTTTTTTACACTGTCTATGAAAAAAAAAAGGATTTGATCACTTATATTCCTATTACAAGGAATGTAAACATCCCTTTCTTTTGGTGGTATTTGATCACCCCTGCGGTTTTTATTTTTTGCGCTATAAACAAAAAAACAGCATACATTTTGAAAAAAAAGCAATATTTGTTACTATAATAAATACCCCCCAAAAATATATATAAAAACACATTTATTTCTCAGTTTAGGCCGATTGCGCAAAAGTTATAGCGTCTACAAAATAGGGGATAGTTTTATATCATTTTTATTATTAATTTTTTTTATTAGGAATGGCGGCGATCATCGATTTTTATCGTGACTGCGACATTATGGCGGACACATCGGACACCTTTGACGCTAATTTTGGAAACATTGTCATTTATACAGCGATTAGTGCTATAAAAATGCACTGTTACTGTGTAAATTACACTGACAGAGAAGGAGTTAAACACTAGGGGCGATGAAGGGGTTAAGTGTGTCCTAGGGAGTGATTCTAACTCTGTGGGGGCTGGGCTACAAGTGACACGACAGTAATCACTGCTCCCGATGACAGAGAGCAGTAGATCACTGTCCTCTCACTAGGCAGAACAGGGAAATGCCTTGTTTACATAGGCATCTCCCAGTTCTGCAGCTCTGTGACACGACAGCGGGCACCTGGCGGACAAATCGAGTCAGTGGTTCCTGCGGGCACGGTCACGGAGCACGCAATGGGCGTGCCGCCGGCAGTGCGCGTGCTCGCAAATTCAAAGCGACGTACAGGTCCGTTGCTTTGCGCAGCTGTGCCATTCTGCCAACGTAGATCAGCGTTAGCCCATCTGCAAGTGGTTAAACGTTGCTCCGGTCCTCTAAGGGCATAGAGTCGAGTGGGGGCCATCTTGCCCTTACCCGACTTCCTGCCCATCCATCCCTGAGAATTTGGGTCTAGGAAGGAGGTGAGCTGGTGAAGGGAGCACTTGTCACAAATTGCCGTCTCATTTGAGAAACACTTTTCCTCACAGTGAATATTGAAGCACATTTTATGTGTAGCGTGGGCATTTTTGCTTCTCAAATGTTATACTTGTATTAATCCATGACTAATGTGATAAATTGGTATTTGGCACCATCTAGTGGCAAAAACGTGAAATGGACTTCATTTATTTTCATTTTTCAAGAACATGGTGAGATATTATGCAAATAACCCACCCATGAACCCTCAGGGCTGAAGTGCATGCTGGGTAGGAGATAAAAGGCCCTGTTGTGGCCATCTTGGGTCTTCTGGACGTGTGGCCTGTCTACAGGGAGCTGTGAGGAGGTGATCCAGAGAGCGGGGCCTAAAAGACTGTGGGGAAGAACATCCAGCGATCCTGTGTCACATCCCTGAGCTGAAGAGATAGAGGGACGAGATCAAGAAGGATCCAGAGACATCTGCGTGTTCCAGCCATCCTGTGAAGCTAAGCGGCGTGCTTGTGCTGACTGAAAGCAGGATCCAGGGACAGCCGGAGCGGAGGTTTCCAGTTCTTCCAGGCCCAGTGTGGTGAGCAGGGCAGCCGCCCACTGTTGCTTGATACACTCTTACACTTAGGCCCCGTACACACGGTTGGACCGAACCGATGAGAATGAACCGAAGTTCAGTTTCATCGGACCAAACCGACGGTGTGTATAGCCCATCGGTCTGTTGTCCTTCGGTCCAAAATTTTAAAACATGCTTCAAAACCGAACCGATGGACCGCTGCCCGATTGGTCCAAACCGATGGTTAGTACAGAAAAGCATCGGTTCAAAACCCGCGCATGCTCAGAATCAAGTCGACGCATGCTTGGAAGCCTTGAACTTTGTTTTATTCAGCACGTCGTGTGTTTGACGTCACCGCGTTCTGACCCGATCGGTTTTTGGAACGATGGTGTGTACGCACATCAGACCATCAGGCCACTTCAGCGGTGAACCGATGAAAACGGTCCGACGGACCAGTCACATCGGTTTGGTCCGACCGTGTGTACAAGGCCTAAGACTTACTACCACAGTGTTGTTGAAACTTGTACCATATTTATCTTGCTATAACGCGCCCCAGCGTATAGCGCGCACCCCCAAACTTGAAGGAAAATTCCTGGAAAAAAAAAAATACTTACAGTTTGGATGCCCCTCGCCGGTGTCTTGCCCGTCGTCCATCGCTTCCTGCCCGTCGTCCATCGGCGGCCTCGTCCGGTCCGGCGTCCTTCTACGGCCATCGTGGTGTCCTCCCCGCTCGATCCCCGCTTCCCGCACTGTGTTCGAACCACTGCGCCGACATATACCGAGCGCAGTACACTCGGGTATAGTCGGGCAGGCGACATGAGCAAATTAATATTCGCTAATGTCTTCCTGTCCCCCCCCCAGCCAATCAGTAAGCAGGTCCTGAGACCCGATTGGCTGGGAGTCCTAAGACCCAATTGGCCGCCATTTTAGGACTCTTGATTGGCTGGGAGGAGAAGCAACCGCCAGGACTCGGGAGGAAATGCAGGGATGAAGCCGTGACCTGGATGGGGTAAGTATGGTAGGGTAGCGGCGATCCAGCAATTGGGAATTAATGACCACCTTGGGGGGCCCCTTAGGGAGCTGTATGATGGAATGTGGCCCCCTGTATTATCTTTATATCATGGTGGATGCCAGACTGCCTGCCCGCAGCTCTTGGGTTGGTGACCTTGGCATAGAGATCCCAGACACAGGAAGTCTGTGTGGAGAAAGTGCCAGCAAGGTTTTGCAGTGGTCTGCTGGTACCTATAATATAGTTCCTTTACCCCAAAAGAGACCTGGGCTGCCATACCTGGGCTTCATCTGACAATCAGTCCTCCTCTTGTGTAATTTCAAGTCTCAGCATGTCTGACCCAGGCCACTGGTACCTGTCATGACATTGTGTTCATCTGTTAGATTGTGAGCTCCTATGATCACTGTTGTGGCACCACAAGTCCCAGCAAGATGTTGAACAGGGCTGCTGCTAAGATGTGTAGAGGTGTTTGCATCTGGCCCCCTGATCTAAATACAGGGACGCCGGATCAATGGATTCCAATGGGGGGGGGGGGGGGGGGGTTTAACCAGGTGATTAGAGGCTCTAATAAGCTTCGAGCCTAGACAGGTGGTGAAAAGGTGTTGTATCGATTCCTCACTCCCGGCTTTATCTCATTGAACCCTGCACTAGTGCACCACAACTGTGTGCAATGCAGAGCAGCCCTATTCACCTGAAAGACCTGAAAGAGGTGTGTTCAGTGGGTGGTATTTGTGTGTTTGTGCCTATGTATTGTGGCCGCAGCCTCTGGTAGCGCCCTTTATGATCACAGTTGTGGTGCTGGCGCACCGAAGTGGGTGTAAAAAATTGGCAGAATATTGCATTGATGTCGAATATCCTGAAGAACTTTTTATTCATTGCACGCCACTTTATTTTTGGTGGAGGAACAATGAAATGGCAGCTAATTGCTGTCATGAGAGTAAGCAGGCATAGGACGATGAACCTCCCTGCCACACCCCCTGCCACACCCCCCGCGCTATCGCAGCGGCTTCTGTTAGAGGGATTCGAGGGACTTCGTTCCCCTTAGCAACTGCATGTGCTGCTAATCAGTGCTATCTATCAGCGCCCACCAGTGCTGCCAATCAGTGCCTCATCATCAGTGCTGCCTATCGGTGCCCATCAGTGTCGGCTAATAGTGCCCATCTGTGCCACCTCTCCGTGCCACCTATCAGTGTCGCCTCTTTAGTGCCCATCAGTGTAGCCTATCAGTGAAGGAGAAAAATGACCTGTTTGCAAAATGTTATAACAAAATTATGTTTTGTTTTTTAAAAAAAATCTGTCTTTTTTGTTTGTTTAGCAAAAAATAAAAAACCCAGCAGTGATTAAAGGGGTTGTAAAGGTTTGTTTTTTATTTTCTAAATAGGTTCCTTTAAGCTATTCACTTACCTTTTCCTTCTATTTCCTGTCTAAATGTTTTTTTTCTTTGAATTTCTCACTTCCTGTTGCTCCTCAGTAAGCTGTTCAGTAAGCTGTTCTGGCTGACTAACCACCGCTCGGATGATGGTGGCAAGTTTACTGAGGAGAAACAGGAAGTGATAAATTCAGACAAAGGAAAAAAACGTTTAGAAGGGAAGTCGAAGGAAAAGGTAAGTGAACCAACAATGCACTAGCTTAAAGGAACCTATTTAGAAAATAAAAAACAAACCTTTACAACCCCCTTAAATACTACCAAAGCAAAGCGCTATTTGTGTGGAAAAAATTATAAAAATGTCATATGGGTACATTGTAGCATGACTGAGCCATTGTCATTCAAAGTGCGACAGCGCTGAAAGCTAAAAATTGGCCTGGGCAGGAAGGCTTTTTTACCACTACTACTTTATATTGGCTTTTGAAATTCAAAAATGCAGTCATTTAGAAATCGAAAGAAAGGTTTAGGACTGGGAAACACTTTTTGAAGGATAAATGATGCATTTTATATCAGGGCTGTGGAGTCGGAGTCGGGGGAAATTTTGGGTACCTGGAGTCGGAGTCGGCAAACAATGCACCGACTCCTACTAAATTTAGATTGGAATTAAAAAAAAAAAAAGCAAGTTTAAATGTCCCAATTCACAAAAAGTTATAATTAATGACTTCTCTACAGTAAGAATAAAGACCAATGCATGCAGTACCTCACGTAACCGCAAAACGAACACGTTAAGTGACCGTGAAGAAGCATGCTTTTCATGTGCTTCGCTATATGGCACGCAACGCACAATTAGGAGCTGCAATACTTATACTTTCCATAGTGTTGTGTTCTGCTTTTATAGGGAACGCAGCGTCCATGTGTAACCTAGCCTCTCACTGATAAGGGATTAAGTAAATATGTTTTTTTGCAGGACTAGAGAGTGAGACACTTGTATAAGTGAAGGGAATGGAGGGCCAATAGTTCAAGACTGAAGCTGTAAACCATTGGAAAAACTGCTGTCATTTAGCTAAGGCTATAAAAACTTGTAAACTCCGATTGTTAGCTTAAACTTTAAAGCGGGGGTTCGCCCTGTTAAAAAAAAAAAAAAAGTTTTTTTTTATTAGACAATTAAATTCGGCATCGTAGCGCGAGCTACGGTATGCCGGTCTTACATTTTTTATGCCCGTACTCACCGTGCTATCGTTGATTGAAGAATCCGGGGAATGGGCGTTCCTATGGTGAGAGAAGGTGATTGACGGCCGGCCCTGGCACGTCACGCTTCTCCGGAAATAGCCGAAATAGGCTTGGCTATTCACGGCGCCTGCGCATAGCCTGTGCGCAGGCGCTGTGAATAGCCGAGACCTACTCCGGCTGTCTTCGGGGAGCGTGACGTGCCAGAGCCGGCCGTCAATCATCCTCCCTCTCCATAGGCACGCCCATTCCCCGCGGGAGTCGGATTCTTCAATCAACAATAGCACAGTGAGTACGGGGATTAAAAATTTAAGACCGGCATACCGTAGCTCGCGCTACGATGCCGAAAGTAATGGAATAATGGGGTGAAGGAGGGTGAACTACCGCTTTAAACATGACTATGGGATTTTCCTAGGAAAATCATGTTTTAGAATAAAAAACGTTGTTTTCATTGTGTTTGTCTTTTGCTTAAACTGTGCAATACAGTAGACTGTTGGCTTCCCAGCCAGTAGTCCTGTGGTAGGTTGCGTTTCTTTCCCTCAAGGAATGTATAAAATACATTTGCATATTAATACAGAGGAGTCGGAGTCGGGGAGTCGGAGTCGGAAGTACATAAAACTGAGGAGTCGGAGTCGGAACATTTATCTACTGACTCCACAGCCCTGTTTTATATACAACTCTATACTGTAGATCAGATCAAAATGAGGGACAAATGAGGAGGAAATATTGACAGAGGGACTTTGTTCCAAATTAGGGACAGTCCCTCGAAATCCGAGAGAGTTGGGAGCTATGGACACACGAAAGTCAAAGACTATGGGAAGGGTACAAGAGATGGTCAGAGACTGTGGAAATGATGCAAGAGATGGTCAAAAAAGTGGACATGATACAAGAGATGGTTGGAGACTGTTGACATGATAAAAGAGATGGTCAGAGACTGTGGATATGATGCAAGAGATGGGTAGAGACTACAGACATGATACAAGTGATGGTTGGAGACTGTTGACATGATAAACGAGATGCTCACAACCTGTGGACATGATGATAAAAGAGATGGGTAGAGACTTTTGACATGATACAAGAGATGGTTAGAGACTACAGACATGATACAAGTGATGCTTGGAGACTGTTGACATGATACAAGAGAATTAGAGCTGCATGATTCTGGCCAAAATTAGAATCACGATTTTTTTGCTTAGAATGAAGATCACGATTCTCATGGCGTAAAATCTTTTACATTTATACAAAAAAAAAAAAAAAAAATATGGGCTAACTTTACTGGCTAGTTTTTTTTAATTCATTAAAGTAATTTTTTCTCAAAAAATTGCATTTAAAAAGACTGCTGCACAAATACAGTCCAACATAAAATATTGCAACAACCACCATTTTATTCTCTAGGGTCTCTACTAAAAAAATATATAATGTTTTGGGATTCTAAGTAATTTTCTAGCAAAGAAAATAATGATTTTAACTTGAAAAGAGCTGTCAGAAAAAGGTTTGGTGTTTAAGTGGTTAAACATTCCCTAATTTACATACAGAAGTTTATTCCTTTGATGTGATACAATGTTTAGACTTAACTTTCCACTGATAAAGAATGTTTTCAAAACTTGGCAGACTGCCCAGACTTTGACTTTTGGCTGAGAGTAGAGAGGAAATTATTTGCATACCAAATTGCAGAGAGAAAATTCTTTTCATGTCAAAGATTGTGAAACCCTGTGTCAAGAATTGCAGCGGGAAAAAGATCGCGATAACGATTCTTGGCGATTAATTGTGCAGCTCTACAAGAGATGCTCACAAACTGCGGACATGATAAAAGAGATGGGTAGAGACTACAGACATGATACAAGAGATGGGTAGAGACTACAGTCACCATACAAGTGACGGTTAGAGACTTTTGACATGATACAAGAGATGCTCACAAACTGCGGACATGATAAAAGAGATGGGTAGAGACTACAGTCATGATACAAGTGACGGTTAGACTTTTGACATGATACAAGAGATGGGTAGAGACTACAGTCATAATGCAAGTGATGGTTAGAGACTGTTGACATGATACAAGAGATGCTCACAAACTGCGGACATGATAAAAGAGATGGTTAGAGACTACAGACATGATACAAGAGATGGGTAGGGACTACAGACATGATACAAGTGACGGTTAGAGACTGTTTACATGATACAAGAGATGCTCACAAACTGCGCACATGATACAAGCGATGGATAGAGTCTGTTTGCATGCTTCAGGAGACTGTCAGACTGTATGTAATATAGAAGTTGTTGGAAACTAGAAACATGCGTCAAGAGAGCCATGGACTGTAGAAACCTTACACAAGTTTGCTAGAGATAACTATTATAACTGTGAAAAAGGAAAACACAGTTTAGTGCCTGCAGGGGCCCCAAGGGCAACAAAAAAAAGTGCCAAAGGTTGGGCACCAGAGACCTAGAAAATTTCAATGGGGACACATTTTAATTTCACAGCACAAAGTCAGGGAGATTTAAAAAAAAAAATTCCGTAACATGAGCACCGCTCACTTACCGGCTCCTGATCCTCCATATGGAACTGGGACTCATGTAGGAGAGGGTCTTCATCCGCATCACCCAAAGTGCAGCACTTGGTGCAACAGGTCCCCATTTTTCCCTCTGAAGTCTGTACCCTGGGGGTACTTATGGGACACCCCTGTGTTTTTTTTCTTTATAGGAAATAGCACAGAATCCTTCGGGAACTTCACGTCTCCCCTTCTCACTGATCTATCACTGTAGGAATCAGTTGAGCGGCTGGAGCAGCTGGAATGTTGCCGTTATGACCACACATTCTGTTGGAACATTTTGATGGCTTTCCACAAAGAATGCTTTCTATTCTCTTTTATTTCTAAAGGCTACTGAACAGGCGGAAGACTATTTTCTTTATTCTTATCTATCCGGATGGACTTTGGAAGACCAAGTGCTGTGCAGGGATAGAAGACACCGAATCCTATTGGGCATACTATACATGAGTAAATCCCTCCAAGATAGCACATAGTCTCAGAGAGGTCAGTGTCTTCCCTCAAAGTCATACCTTTTACTTGTCAGATTTTTTGGTAAGCTTACCACCCTCTGAAAAGTGATCAGCAGTGAATCACTTTTCATAGGGCTGTAAAGGAGCATCTGACAGGTGTTCAGGAGGCACTATTGCTGTCTCCTGGTACCAGTTTTTCAGGTTTGTTTTGTTTATACTTTTTTTTTTTTGCTTGCCACATGCCAATTTTACATTGCAGGACTGCATTTAGTTTGTAGTTACAGTGGCCCCATGGGTCTCAATGGGTGAGTTTGGCAGGTGGTGATGCCTGTCAAACTCTGTGGCCTGAGTTAGAAATGCCACAGCTGTGAAGAAAAGCATTGTGGCCGCTGCATGTGTCCATATCAGGCTGTATTTTTAGGATCTGGGTGGGCGGCCAGGGGGGCGATAAATCTGCCGTTCAGCCACCTTTTTTTTACCGCCCACCTGTATGAAAGAGCCTAAACTCTGTTTTATGATTTACCAAAAATTGGAACTAAAGGCCAAACTTTTGTTTTCAATTTAGTTAGAGTAATGCCCTGTACACACGATCAAAATTTCTGATGGGATAAAATCCGATCTAATTTTCCATCGGAATTCCATTCAAGCTGTCTTGCATACACACTGTCAGACTGTCAGGTCACCTGTGGCCAGGTGACAAGTGCACCCCGTTGGGGTCTGGGATGCACCACAGGGTAGTGAACCCTGTGGCCGACTGCTGCGATCAGAGAGGAAGCGTGAGCCCAAGATTCCCCAGGGCGCGGAGTCTAAGACCCAGCTTTGTGTTCACCAGAGCCTCTGGTGGTGAGGATGGCCTTTGCCGCAGCTGGATCCAGGTCGCGACCCCTGGGGTCCCCAAGGTCACGCTCCGCAGGGAGAGAGGGGAAGCAGCAACCAGGACAAGCGATAGTGATGGGTAAGTCGAGGTCGGGGCAACAGGCAGACAAGGGTAATCAAGGAACAGGCCAAGGGTCAGGGAAACAGGCAAACAGGAGAAGTCAGAGACGAGCCAAGGTCGGTACACAGGAAGGTAAACGTAACACACTGCAGACGGGAACAAGCTACAAACAAAGGTTGAACAGCAAAGCAGACTAGCAGTGCAGTGGTGAATATAGGCTTCCTGGGATGGCCTAAGGTGGAGCCATACAGGGAGGAAGGTGATAAAAGACAGCCAGAAAGAGGGTCAGGCCTCTAATGAACACATATCCACATATCCATGACACAGACCAAATTCGGACCGTCCAAAACGCGGTGACGTAAAACACTACGACGAGCCGAGAAAAATTAAGTTCAATGCTTCCGAGCATGCGTCGACTGGATTCTGAGCATGTGTGTTTTTTTTCTCCATCGGAGTTCCACACAGACGATCGGAATTTCCGATAGGAAAAAAATAAAACATGTTCTATTTCTAAACTCCAATTAAAAAAGTCAGATGTGGCCCTCACACGGTTGGAATATCTGATGAAAAAATTCCGTCTGACTTTTTTCATTGGAAATTCCGATCGTGTGTACAAGGCATAAGGGAGTGTCATACCTCTATCAGTTTGTTTGTCCTTCCAAAATTAGGGAATCTCTGGTTGTCACCAGAACTAGTATCACTATTGGAGGATTTCTCTTCTTTTCCTCTACTGGTGACCACCCAAAATGTGGGATAAGGAGTCCGGAGCGTCTCCATTCACCATTTCAGGTCCGATTTCAGCCCGAATTTTGGGATGAATTCGGACCTGCAATGGACCAAAGGAAGCACAGGACTCTTGTGCAATTCACACCGGAGCCGCTGCAGAGATGTGTGTACCAGCTCCATAAAGAGCCGGTCACAATCTCCTGCTATGCAAATTGGACGCGGTGACGTAAAACACTACGACGAGCCGAGAAAAATGAAGTTCAATGCTTCCGAGCATGCGTCGACTTATGAGCATGTGTGTTTTTTTCTCTATCGGAGTTCCACACAGACGATCAGACATGTTCTATTTCTAAACTATGATTTCTCCAGTGTAAAAACCCGAGGGCAATTCAGATGGTAATGCGCTACTAAAAATAGCTGCGCTTTACCGCCACCGCACCTCCCGCCCCAGTGTGAAAGGGACCTTAGTGATAACAGTAAATAGCACAAATAGAGAGGCTAATGACCTTAATCTCCCTAATGTAGATAGAGACATAAAGACCCAATGGGGTTCTAATCCCTCCCCTCTCTATCCAAAACTAGAATAATAAGAACTAGAATATTTAGAATAATAGTTGTGCCTTTAGAGAGCACAGAAGTTTCCGGGGAAGATCACAGGGGGGCCAGGAGAGAGCAGGGAGGTCCGCAGGCAGCAGAAGTAAGCTGGACAAGAGGGGCTGCATATAGAGGAAACAATGCCTGCGGGAGGGAGAGGGGGAGAAGCAGGATATCAGCCGCTGCAGGAGGAACATGGAGGGCATCAATTTCTCTAAATGCCAACCCTCCTGTCCAGATGTAGAGGGGAGCTGCATGGGCCCCCTGGAGAATGGGGCCAGGTTTCAATGGCAACCCCTAAGACCCCTGTAACTACACCCCTGATGCCCCCTCTTCTCCATAACATGCAGGTAGGTATTTTGTAAACCAAATAGATGGCTAGGAACAATGTATTTTCTGGGCATTCTCTAAATGAAAGCCACAACTTTGAAAAGATTAAAAACGGCTTTGGAACTTACATTGAAGCTTATGTGAGATTTTAGTGATTGGGTTTAAATCTACTTTAATTTGACAACCAATCTGCTACGACATTTTCTTTCCATTAAGACAAACGCTTACTGTAATTTCTAGTTACAGTTTCTGTTTAATTTTTCATAATGCTCCCTCAGTGATCCATCATAGTGCAAACCACATGCATTGTCAGTGAAAATTCATTCACACGGGTGGCAAAAAAGAGGGTACAAGTAAGTGATTGATCCTTGTTTTTAGCATCCTACCTACAAGCTGACGTGGAGGCTGTTTGATGGGCGTGTCACAGTGCAGCAAATTTTAGACAGTGTGGCACATTTGGCAGACTTTATTGTCAAACTCTCTCTCAAACTCGTCCTGAAGAAGCCGCTAGGCGAAACGCGTAGGCGAGACGAAAGAAAATATTGCTTGTGAATGTATATTTTGTATTTTTTCATTGTATTTTATTGTATGTATTTTTTGTAATAAAATTTATATTTTTCTAAACCCGTATGTCCCTGTGATTGCCTTAAAAAGTCCGCCTTGTCACTACAGTGTGTAGTATTTCCTCCTTTACTCAATATTTCGGATGTTGGCAAATGTGAGTGCTTTTTTGTTTCCCCCCCTCCCCCCCCTTATCTTTTGATTGTGATGTCATTTTTAATGTGATTTTTTACATTTTGTTGTTGTATTAAAGAACAACCTCCCTTTTAGTTATGTGTTTAGACATTGTAAACATGTGTCTAACATACATCCCAGAAGTCGTCAAAGGCATTTTTTCTTCTTTCATCTGGAGGAGGGTGGAGGGACTTTCTCAGCTAAGCACACTTCTGCCTGCATGCCTAAGCTCAGGGTAGATGGATTTCAGGAAGTAAATGCTACATGTACAATCTGCCCTTACTCAACATGGCCACTACTAGTAATGCTAGGGGGTGTTTATCAAAGTGATTTCTTAAAATGTGTTTGTTTCATTTGTTTTTTTGTTTTTTTAGGAAAACTTAAAAAAAAATCGTAAGTTAAAAACCTTGAAATTCAACAAATTCGGAATTGGGAAATTTGGAAATTCAGAAATTCACAAGTCCAAATTTTCAGATTTGCAACATTAGAATTTTCTAATTTCCGATTTTCGAATTTGTATTTTTCGAATTTCAAAATGTTCTAATTTTTGAATTTTCGAAAATGCAGATGCAGGGCTGTGTACCTACAACTTTCCTGCGGGTTGGCTGTGCTTAGCCATAGACTTCAATATATCCTGCTGTTTTACCACCCCCCAACTTCATGTGTAAACGAGCCCCAAGGGTTCCGCTGCTAAACAGTGGCGTAACCAGAGTTATGGGCGCCCGGGGCGGAATTTTTTTTTCGCCCCCCCGGCGGTGCCGAGTCCTACTACTCCCATATATGTATGTATTGTCACTTGTCAGGCTCCTCACACACAGGCTCACCTGCAAGACTCTCCTCCCAGACGAAGTCCACTGCACATCCGGCGCTGTCAGGAAGGGGGGAGGAGAAGATGGCGGCGGAATCCGAATACAGAAGTGCGGACGGGACTCCTCCAGGGGCAGCCTTTGCGCATGCGCCCGCCCACGTTCATAGATTGGCCAGCCCCGCCAACACATGACCACATACGCCCAATCACAGGGCGCCAGCTGCCGCAAAATGGTGGCCGTGCTCGCTCGGATTACAGTGACACAGTATATTACTTTTTTATTGATTTTAAAAAAAGTGACACGGACGCCGGGATTTCGCCCCCCCCCCCCCCGATTTTTCGCCCGGTGCGACGGCCCCCCCTGCCCCCCCCCCCGCTACGCCAGTGCTGCTAAATGCAACTAAGGGTTCATTCACAAGTGCAGCACAAGTGCTGCTCCTCTGAAAAGTGATCCAAGTGTGTGTTGATAGGTTGTGAGGAGGCGATATGTTGCATTCTCACCACCTGGTTTAAACCCATGATTGCTGTGCAATGCATGTGTTTGTGACATGCGATTATAGGTTTACATCAGGTGTGAGGAGGCGACACTGTGCCCGGTGAACTTTGTCTTCTCCCATGTTGTTCAGGTTGATCTACAACTCTTTAACCACTTGCTGATCGATGCATGTACATTTACGTCGGCTGAGGGGTACGGCTGCGCAAAGGGACATACCTGTACGTCCCTTTGAATTTGCCCGTGGGTCCCAGAGACTCGATGTCCGCTGGGTGCCCGTGATTGTCTCACGGGGTGGCAGAACAGAGAGATGTAAACAAGGCATTTCTCTAGTGACAGGACAGAGCTCCCCATCTCTGCGATGGGGAGCAGTGATCACTGTCGTGTCACTTGTACCTGAGCCCCCACACAGTTAGAATCACTCCCATTGGCTCCCTCTGCTGTCAATTAAATCCAATGACGCAGGCCGGATTCTGCTGTCTGTGTCATTCTGCAGCAAGACACGTGAGTGCACCCTGGGAAAGCGCTTTTCAGGGCACTCGATGCAGGGAGGAGCCAGGAGCGCTGCCGGGGGACTCCAGAAGAGGAGGATCGGGGCCACTCTGTGCAAAACCCTTGCACAGAGGAGGTAAGTATGACATTTTTTTTTTAAAGCAGGACTTTACAACCCATTTAAGGTTGGCTACCCCTGCTATAGAGGGATATGCTTTGTTCATATTTCATGTCTGAGGTTTACAACCACTTTAAAACTAGCTGAGCTCATCAAAAGCAGTTTTATTATTTTGGCAAGTGACAACGGGAATGCTGAAAAAATCCTTCTTCATCGAAGTTTTAACAATGTATGAATGTGTCCATGGACTGAAAAGACAATCTGCGGGTGTGTAAATCTTTGACAATATTGTGTTGTCGCTGACACTGGCACCATCACTCGCTGGCTTTTCTCCTGTCGTGGCTCCTTGTTGCGCTCCAATTACAGATATTGGGAGGGGTTGCAGTGTTATGTTGCGCCTACGGACAAATTTTTGTGCCCCTGTGTAACAGGGGCGTCTAATAACAATTTTTGATGCAATACTTTGCACGTGGCTCTTTGTTGCGCTCCAATTACAGTATGTTTGAGGGGTGCCCTTTTTTCTACAATTTTGCTTTCACAAAAAAATAATGCCCCCCCCCCCACCACCCCTAAAATAATCGAGATATTGTTGCCACACAGCACGTGCGCAAGCAGTATTAAATTACTTTGTTCTTATAATAATTTCATGTTGTGCAGGGACATTTCTGAACACGTGCCACTACTATAGACACACAGCAGGTGTGATATTTAAAGAAATTTTTCATTTTTTTTTCACTTTAAGCAATATTAAAATCGCTGCTTCGGAAAAACGTCCGTTTTAAAAAAAAAAAATTCCATTGATACATGTTCCCTGGGCAAGACCCGGGTTCTGAAAGACGTTTTCCAACATTTAATTAAATATTGGTCTTTAAAATTAGCGTTTTTGAATTCGAACGTTCGAGTCCCATAGACTTCAATGGGGTTCCAAATGTTCGCGCGAACCGGCGGTCTGTTCGAACGTTCTGGTGCGAACCGAACCTGGGTATGTTCGGCTCATCCCTACCCACCAGTGTCAATGAGCATTTACACTGATTTCCAATATAACTGTGGACATTTCAAAGAAATATAACAGGGGTATGAAAAGTTTTCATTGAAGAGGATGGTCATTGACCAGCAATATAAAATAAGTAAAAATAGCAGGGGTGGAAAGGTCCACCACCACTAAGTTGGAGGTATAGATTTCTGTGCAATATACTATAGATAATATAAACTCCTGCTTAAAAATGTGTTGTTTACTAGAACACTATCAAATGAACATTATTGCTTAAAGTATGGAGATCCCAGATATAACCGTGAAAGAATGCATTTAACATTGGTGGTTGTTACAACAGAGTTACATGATCCCAATTCAGTACTTGTGATTGGTAGGAGAAAAAAAATCATCAAAATTGGTGGTCATTGATAGGAAGTATTCCACTTACATTGGTGGTCATTGGTAAGAACCTCTTACATTGATGTGGTCATCAGTAGGAAGCATGCCCTTACCTTGGTGGACATTGAGAGGAAGCATGCCCCTTACATTGGTGGACATTGAGAGGAAGCATGCCCCTTACATTGGTGGGCATTGAGGGGAATCATGCCCCTTACATTGGTGGGCATTGAGAGGAAGCATGCCCCTTACATTGGTGAAATTTGAGAGGAAGCATCCCCTAAATTGGTAGACACTGAGCGGAAGCATGTCTTTACATTGGTGGCAACTGAGCGGAAGCATTCTCCTTTACATTGGTGGGCATTGAGAGGAAGCATGCCCCTTATATTGGTGGGCAATGAGAAGATGCATGCCCTTACATTGGTGGGCATTGAGAGGAAGCATGTCCCTTACATTGGTGGACAATGAGAAGATGCATGCCCTTACATTGGTGGGAATTGAGAGGAAGCATGCCCCTTACATTGGTGGACATTGAGAGGAAGCATGCCCCTTACATTGGTGGGCATTGAGAAGATGCATGCCCTTACATTGGATGGGCATTGAGAGGAAGCAAGCCTCTTACATTAGTGGAAATTGAGAGGAAGCATGCCCCTTACATTGGTGGGCATTGAGAGGAAGCATGCCCCTTACATTGGTGGGCATTGAGAGGAAGCATGCCCCTTACATTGGTGGGCATTGAGAGGAAGCATACCCCTTACATTGGTGTACATTGAGAGGAAGCATTCCCCTTACATTGGTGGGCATTGAGAGGAAGCAGGCCCCTTACATTGGTGGAAATTGGGAGGAAGCATGCCCCTTACATTGGTGGAAATTGGGAGGAAGCATGCCCCTTACATTGGTGGAAATTGGGAGGAAGCATGCCCCTTACATTGGTGGACATTGAGAGGAAGCAGGCCCCTTACATTGGTGGGCATTGAGAGGAAGCATGCCCCTTACATTGGTGGGCATTGAGAGGAAGCATGCCCCTTAAATTGGTAGGAATTGAGAGGAAGCATGCCCCTTACATTGGTGGGCATTGAGAGGAAGCAGGCCCCTTACATTGGTGGGCATTAAGAGGAAGCATGGCCCCTTACACTGGTGGGCATTGAGAGGAAGCATGCCCCTTACATTGGTGGGCATTAAGAGGAAGCATGGCCCTTACATTGGTGGGCATTGAGAGGAAGCAGGCCCCTTACATTGGTGGAAATTGGGAGGAAGCATGCCCCTTACATTGATGATCTAATTATTTATTTTTTACATGCATGATTTTATATTTGATGTTCAAAGGAAGAAAATGTTCACTCCATTTTTTTTCCTGGACATTATTAGTATTTGTTTAACTTCATAATTACTGCAGAATATAATTCTGATGTATAGAGGGGGTCGGTATTTTTTGGGATTTCAAAATAATCTTTTCCAGACGTCTAATACAAAGGTGTGCCGCTGGTATATACTTTTCTAAGATGATAAACTGGTCAAGGACAATATTTACTTATATATTTATAAATCAAGGGATATTGCAATAGTGCTTAGTTAACACAAACAAATAATATTGCTAGATGTATAAAACTAGCTTGTCTGTGACCTTGAAAAAAAGCACAAATAAAAGCGGTGTAACAGCACACTCTGCTGGGCAGACGTGGAACTGACAGCTGTGCATGGAATTGTATTTGTCTGGAATTAAAAAGTTTATTTCTAATAAAAACGAGAATAAAAGATACAGGACTGTCTCTAGAAACCAGACAGGAGTTTCATTTTATTTTCTGTACCATTAAAACAGAAGCTGGAATGTGATGGAAGAAGGACACAAAACTGTACACGTATCACTGTTATCTGCATGGAGTTTGCATGTTCTTATGTTTATGTAAATCTCCTCTGAATACTCCCCATGGCTCATAACTGTACTGGCAGGTTAACTCACATCTTGTGTGTGTGTGTTTTAGAATGAGTATGTTAAAGTGCATCTATGGTCAAAATTTTAAATTAATTTCACATTGTATTTCTAGCCACTAGAACTTAAAGTGGAGTTCCACCCAACTGCAACTTCCGATTTTTGGAATCCCCGCCCCCCCCCCCCCCCCGGTGTCACATTTGGCACCTTTCGGGGGGGGGAGCAGATACCTGTGTAATCCAGGTATTTGCCCCCACTTCCGGGCATAGATCACTGCGGTGACCTACGCCATGTCCGGCGCCTACTCCATCATCCCTGCTGTCTTTTGGGAGACACACAGGTCCCAGAAAACAGCAGGTACCAGTGGGATTGCGCAGTAGGGAACCAGGAAGTGAAGCCGCAAGGCTTCAAAAAATCATTAGAGAGTACAAGTACAAAAGGTCTATTGTCTCAGACAGACCTTATCTGGCAGACTTGTTGTGAGGTGAGAGAATAAAGCTGTACTAACAATCCAACATTAGTATAGCGATCTCCCCCGCTAAGCTGTGGTGTTCTGACAGGGGGACGGAACCCCCCCCCCCCCCCACAGAACACTCTGAAGCCTCGTACACACGACCGAGGAACTCGACGGGCGAAACACATAGTTTTCCTTGTCGAGTTCCTTGTTACGCTGTCGAGGAACTCGACAAGCCAAATTTCTCCATTCCCGTCGAGGAAAAAGAAGACATGCTCTCTTTTTGGTTCAACGGGATCCTCAACAGTTTCCTCGTCGAAAAATGTACACACGACCGGTCGTGTGTACGAGACCTGATCCTCTCTGCACCATTGGCGGAGAGCGCTGATCAGGATTCGGGCGGCTACTGGTTTTCCAGCATGCTTGTCCGACAGACCGACACACGAGCCAAATGTCGGACTTTTTTTTTTTTTTAACCGGCAAATGTCCCCTGACATTCGACCCGTGGTTACCTGGCTTTATTAAAACAACACCAGGGCACAGACCTTGTATGGAAAAAGCAAATATGGCTACCCGTAAATAAGTACATACAGTGGAACCTCGGATTGCGATAACGCGGTTAACGAGCGTTTTTTCGCAATACGACCACTGTATTTTAAAAAATTGTAGCTCGGTTTGCGAGTGTTGTCTCGCAAAACAAGCACGATTTAGGCCAAAGCGGGGTGTAGTACCGCGTTTGCCCTGAGGTGGGGGGCGCCGGAGCCGAACGGCTGCGATCAGTGCCGTTTGGAAATGCCTGAGGACAGCTCGGCTGACCTCTGCAAATCTCGGGAACAACGTTTGCCAAGCTCCACCAAGGTGTCCTCTGGCCTTTTCGGCCATTTCCAAGGCTCTCCGGCGCCCCCACACCTCTGGCTGCATGTGGTATTGCATGCCATTGAAGTCAATTCGGAACAAATTATTTTAGTTTCCATTGACTTCAATGGGGAAACTCGCTTTGATATGAGAGTACTTTGGATTACGAGCATTCTCATGGAACGGATTATGTCCGTAATCGAAGGGTTCCACTGTAATTACATACTATCATTGCCAGGACAAGGTCATGCAGAACCCGTGACAATGATACTGAACTGTGCCCACCTACCTTCAGGAGGTGGAAGGTAAATGTTGTGACCTAGAGGGTGTGGGGGGGGGGGGGTGGAGGCACAGAGGGAGTGTAATTAAATAGGATGGGTAGGTGGAAGTTCTCTGATAGGGGTGAGATGGATGGGAGGCTATGTGCCTAGAGGGGAATAAATGGTGGGTAAAATGGAGGCATTGCAGTGGCATGAGGAGGAGGGGCTTGAGTTTAGAAATGCCGTGATCTGGAGAGGTAGTTGGCACAAAAGCACAGTGACCAGGAAAGGAGATAGGTGGAAAGAAAATGTGGTGGCATTTGGGGGGGGGGGGTATGGAGTTTTGGGGGGGTGGGAATTTAAAGTGGCAAGTGATCGCTGGGACTAGGACAGGGGTGAACTGTAGTGAAAAAAAGATACTTTATCCTCACTCCATTGCAGGACTTGGTTTCTGGTGGTCAGGCTGGTGCTCTGGGTGAGGTGTCTCCATACTCGGTCCACAAGGAATATAATTATATTCAGCTGGCTACTCAGGAACATCCGTTGAAATATGAATATTTATTTGCTACATAGTATAACACAAATCCAACAGGCTAATGCGTTTTGGCTGTGACCACAGCTGTGACTATGTAGCAAATAAATATCCATATTTCAACGGATGTTACCGAGTAGCCGGCTGAATTTAATTATATTCCTTGTAATGAGAAAAAGGGTTGGAGAGAGGCGTTGTGAGCAGGGGACCTCGCCAATGTTGCCATTAGCTTTCAGCAGAGGTATGTTCTGCTCACCAAAGCTCCTTCTGAGGATCCAATGCTGCTGTTACCACATCTCACCCAGGATGCCAGTGTAGGGATCTGCTGCCCTCTACTGTCTGAACTTGTAAATGCCTATAAATATATTGGCCGGGATTCAGAAAGATGAGCGCATCTTTCTGCGGGCGTAACGTATCTCCGATACGTTATGCCAACGTAACTTTGGGCGCAAGTTCCGTATGCAGAAAGAACTTGCGCCCTTAGTTACGTTGGCGTAACATATGTGTTGCGGCGTAAGCCTACCTAATTCAAATGGGGATGTTGGGGGCGTGTTTTATTGAAATTTCACTTGACCCCGCGTTTTTGACGTTTTTTTGTACGGCGCGTGCGCCGTCCGTAACATATCCCAGTGTGCATGGCTCCAAATTACGCCGCAAGGACGTATTGGATTTGACGTGAACGTAAATGACGTACAGCCCTATTCGCGAACGACTTACGCAAACGACGTCAGATTTTCAAAACTCGGCGCGGGAACGACGGCCATACTTAACATTAGCTACGCCTCATATAGCAGGGGTAACTATACGCCGAAAAAAGCCTAACGTAAACTACGTAAAAAAATGCGCCGGTGGGACATACGTTTCTGAATCGGCGTAAATACCTAATTGGCATATTCCTCACGTAACTATACGGAAGCGCCACCTAGCGGCCATCGTGAATATGCAGCCTAAGATACGACGGCGTAACTGATTCTCTGAATCAGGCGCATAGATACGACGGATCGCACTCAGAGATACGACGGCGTATCAGGAGATACGCCGTCGTATCTCCTATGTGAATCCGGGCCAATATGTATACACTTCCTGCCCCAGAGCTGTTGGTTTTAAACCCGTGGATTGAGGAAGTGGAGAGAGAGAGGGGTTGATTTACTAAAAGCAAATAGACTGTGCACTTTGTAAGAGCAGTTATCCCAGAGCTTAGTAAATGAGCAGAAGCTCTGCGGACTTCCATCATCCAATCACATGCAAGCAATTTTTTCATTTTCCTTGCATGTGATTGGTTATTCTTTGCAAAGTGAAGCTTTACCTCATTTACTAAGCTCTGGAGCAACTGTCCTTGCAGAGTTCAACTGCACTTTGCAAAGTGCATAGCCTATTTGTCTTTAGTAAATCAACCCCATAGTGTCTTAGCCACATGTCCTGTCCATGCTACTTAATCCTGGACCAGAAGAGACTATTAGGCAAGTTTTCCTTAAATAGTTCAACGGCAGCTGCTGAGTGTATATCTACATATCCTTATATCCTTGTGACAAGAGTATTTCTCCCCTGTCTTTGTTATTATTTCACATGCACAGTGCCAGATAGTAGACATGTGCAATTTGTTTAGTTCCAAATTCGTTTTTAACGAATTTTGACAAATTAGTTAATT
This sequence comes from Rana temporaria, assembly GCF_905171775.1. Lineage (NCBI taxonomy): Eukaryota > Metazoa > Chordata > Amphibia > Anura > Ranidae > Rana > Rana temporaria. Next base: position 173,523,852 of record NC_053495.1, read on the forward strand.
CCGAAATTTTCAATTTCTGAATTTTCGGATTTCCAAAATTTCGAATTTCTGAATTCTCGAATTCCGAAACGTAGAATTTTCGAATTTCTGAATTTTCAAAAATTCGAAATTTTCATAATTTTAGAAATTCGAAATTTCGGTAATTCAATATTTTGTAAATTTGGAAATTTAGCATTTCGTAAATTCGAATATTCGAAGTTAGGAAATTTGAAATTTCGGAAATTCCAAAATTTGCATTTTGAAATGTGGAAATTCAAAATTTGGAAATTCAAAATTTGGGAAAATTGGAAAATTCTAAATTAGGAATTTCATAAATGTTGAAATTTCAAAAGAATCCGTTAATAAAAATGAAAATCTGAAAATTCTAAAGAATGAAATTCCTGAAAAATTTGAAAACCTGAAATAATAACTAACTAATAATAACTTAACTATTACTATTAAATTATAGGTATTGGAATTTCCTTTCAAATTTTGCTGAACATAATGAATACGAATTTATCGGAAGTTACAAATTATCCAAAATAACGAATGCCGCATCTAAACAATTGGAACGTAACAATCTAATAATAAATAGTAATAATAATAAAAACTTTTTATTATTATTATTTACTATTAATTTGTTTCATTCCATTTGTTTAGATGCAGCATTCATTATTTCGGACAATTCGTAACTTCAGATACATTTGTATTTGTACATTCACTAACAGCCAAATTTGAAAGGAAATTCCAATATCTATAATTTAATAGTTATTATTAATTAGTTATTATTTCGAATTTTACTGATTTTCGAAAATTAAAAAAAAAATCAAATTTTCAAATTCCAATTTTTCGAATTCCAAATGTTTGAATTTCCAAATTGCGAATTTTTTAATTTTCTAATTTCGAAAAAAGCAAAAAAAAAACGAATGAAACGAAAACGAGGGGGAGATTATGGAGTAAGGTTGTTTTTCAGGGGTTGGGCTTGGCCCCTTAGTTCAGAAAAAGAGTCGCCCATGGGACTTTAAATGAGGTGGTCACAGTTTGCCACTGAGTAACAAAAATAGTAACAGTATAAATGTTTATTCAAACTGATGTACATTGAATAATACAGCATAATAGCTCAGCCAATGGATTTGCACATGATAAAGAGATTAATTAAAATTGATACAAACGTTGTACAATGCAGTATGCACGCATCAGAAAAACCCGACGCACGTTTCGCGAGATCATTGCTCGCTCCTCAGGGGTGGATGCGGATGGGATGTATCTAAATAGATAAAGAGATGTGTCAGTGGTAAATGCAAGAACAATGGCAGAAAGGGCCAGAGCAAAACGGCCTAATATATCAATGAACGAAACCAGAGTTTCCATTGCTGAACCCCAAAAGGCAACTCTTAGGCCGGGTACACACGGGCAAACATGTACGATGAAACGGTCCGTCGGACCGTTTTCACCGTACATGTCTGCCCGGGGACTTCTGTACGATGGCTGTACTAACCATCGTACAGAAGTCCGCGCGTAAACAATACGCGGGGCGTGTCCGCGACGATGACGTGGCGACGTGGGCGGGCCTGCCTTTTAAATGCTTCCACGCATGCGTCGAAGTCATTCGACGCATGCGAGGGACGGCGGGCGCTCGGACATGTACGGTAGGTCTGTACTGACGACCATACATGCCCGAGCGGGCAGGATTCCAGCGGACGGTTTTAAAACAAGTCCAGGAATATTTGCCCGCTGGGAAAAGGCCCGGCGGGCAAATGTTTGCTGGAATTCTGCCCGCTCGCGCCTACACACGACCGAACATGTATGCTGAAACTGGTCCGCGGACCAGTTTCAGCATACATGTTTGGTCGTGTGTACGGGGCCCTAAGGCTTTGGCATACCAAGCCTTTTTTGTACAATTTCATGCTCCTAACCTTGTGGGCACAGTTTGGGCCACTTTCTGTTCCAACATGACTGCGCACCAGTGCACAAACAAGGTCCATAAAGACATGGATGAGCGAGTTTGGGGTCCTGACCTCAACCCGATAGAACCTTTGGAATTAATTAGAGCAGAGACTGCGAACCAGGCCTTGTCGTCCACATCAGTGCCTGACCTCACAAATGTGATTCTGGAAGAATGGTCAAACATTCCCATAGACACACTCCTAAACCTTGTGGACAGCCTTCCCAGAGGAGTCGAAGCTGTTATAGCTGCAAAAGATGGGCCAACTCAATATTGAACCCTATGAACTAAAACTGGAATGCCATTAATGTTAATGTGCTTGTAAAGGCAGGTGTCCCAATACTTTTGGTAGTATAGTGTAGGTTTGACGGTCAGGTGTCCTGCCTTAGGTGTACACTCAGAAATACCCAGTGCCTCATAGAGTTCCAAGAGATTCAATTATTTTGATTCAGCTGTACAGAAAACGAAACTGACTTTCATGTGGGCGAGTGACAGGTCCTCTATAGGAAACTGATACAAGCCTCAGAGATAATAAACAGCAACAGCAGGAAGTTATATGAAAGAGATGCGGAATCCTGAAGGATATGGAAGTCAGCGAACCGCACAATTATTTATGGGTATAGCAAGAGCTTTTAGATCTTGACATATGTACTGTTATTACAGGTTTAATAAACCACAGGAAATGGTTGGTTGGGTGGTTGACTGGCTGGTAAAATCTCTACGCTTCTCTTTTAATACTGAGTTCAGTTAGGTGCTAATGAGCCGTAACATTGGATAATTTCTATATTTATAAGAGAGGTGTAATAAAACATGTCAAGCACCAGCAGGTTAATCCAATAAAAGAGAACTGTTTGAAGAAATGTACAAACTCGGCATTAAAGAGGCACTATGACATATTTTCAGTTATTTTGCATTTTGTATTATTATTAAAACTTTAAGCCTAAAGTCATTTTTGATGTGACCATGAGATTTGTTTTCTGTTCCCTATTGTGTTTTGCATGCAATTTTTAAATGTTTACTGTAGTGGTCAGCTACAGTGGTGGCTGGTGCTATTTTTTGGGGGGGGGGGCAAACAAACCTATCCCCCTCACTCTGCCCACCCCCCCTTCGATCGATTGATCGCCTGTCCGCTCGCCCGCCCCTCACTTACCCCATCCAGGTCGCGGCTTTGGCGGCTTCCCCCTTCATCTCCCCCTGAGTCCCAGCAGTCGCTTCTCCTCCCTGACAATTTGGTCTCAGGACTCCTGGCCAATCAGGTCTCAGGACCCGCTTCCTAAATGGCTGGGAGGAGAAGCAGGAAGACATTAGCAAATATTAATTCGCTAATGTCACACAAGTGGGTGAGATCGAGGCGCAGTGCTCTGTGCCCCAAGGCCACCTATTTTGAAGGCAATTAGAGCCTCAGGCCCCACCCATCAGTGCCCATCACTGCCAGCTATCAGTGCCACCTATTAGTGCCACTTCTCAGTGTCCACCAATGCCACCTATCAATGCCCTTCAGTGCCACCCATTAGTGCCACCTCTCAGTGCCCACCAGTGCCACCTATCAGTGCCCACCAGTGCCGCCTATCAGTGCCCACCAGTGCTGCCTATCTGTACCCACCAGTATCGCCTTATATGTGCCCATCAATGCAGCCCATCAGTGCAGCCCATCGGTGCCCATCAGTGCAGCCTATTGGTGCCCATTAGTGGAGCCTTATCAACGTAATTCAATGAAGGAGAACAATTACCTGTTTGCAAAATTTTATAACAAAATATAAAACAGTTTTGTATTTTTTTTTCTAATCCGTATTTAATTTTTTTTAACAAAAAATAAAAACCGCAGAGGTGATCAAATACCACCAAAAAAGCTCTATTTGTGGGGAAAAATATATAACAATTTCATTTGGGTACAGTGTTGCATGACCGCGCAATTGTCATTCAAAGTGCATCAGCGCTGAAAGCTGAAAATTGGTCTGGGTAGGAGGGGGGTTTAAGTGCCCAGTAAGTAAGTGGTTAATGTTTCTTAATGCAGAGCGTGTACAGAACAAATCAGACAATGAAAATCCATACATAATAAATGTAAACAGAACAGAAAATAAATTTGACAATAAATGTATTTTGATTATTTAGAGCGAGCTCCCCCTCAAATAATTAGGTATACTGGGCCAAATTCACAGACATTTGCGGCGGCGCAACGTATCGCATTTACGTTACACCGCCACAAGTTTTATGGGCAAGTGCTGATTCACAAGCACTTGCCTGTAAAGTTGCGGCGGCGTAGCCTCAATCCCTCGGGAGCAAGCGTTTCCGCGCCGAACGTACTGCGCATGCTCCGTTTTGAAATTTCCCGCCGTGCTTTGCGCGAAATGACGTCGCACCGACGTAATTTTTTGAACGTCGACGTGAGTTACATCCTTTCCTATTCACGGACGACTTACGTAAAAAAAAAAAAAATGTAATTCGACGCGGGAACGACGGCCATACTTTAACATGGCAAGTCTAAATATAGGCCAAGAAATAGCAGCTTTAACTATATGCCGGGAAAAGCCGACTACGTAAGAGAATGCGACGGCCGCGCGTACCTTCGTGGATCGGCTGGAAAAATATAATTAGCATACCCGACGCGGTTAAACGACGCGAACTCCACCCAGCGGGCGCCGAAGTATTGCACCTACGATCCGAAGGCGTACGAAGCCGTACACCTGTCGGATCGAAGCCAGAAGCCGTCGTATCTTTGAGGATTCAAACTAAAGATACGACGCGGCAAAAATACGCCGGAGTATCAGTAGAGACTACGGCGTATTTCTTCTGTGAATCTGGCCCACTGTGTGTATGGGTAGAAGATGGCTCAAACCATGCACCACATCCCCAAATTTTATAGAGAAATTGTTAAAATGGAACGGGACTTTTTAGGTGCACAAATAATGAACACTAATAAAAGTTTACAAAATGCTTTATTAATTCCATTAAAATTGATTGATAAAACCAATACATACGTTATGGTCTCCTTTCACGTTAGCTAATCCAGTCAACTTGTACAAGGTTACAGATGTTGTTCGGTCAAACAGATAATCACAGTATGGTATCATTCAACATAGATGTTACATTCTCTACATGTTTCGACATAAAAACACAGCTTCTTCAGGCATTATTGTAGCATGGTAACTGTGTACAGAACAAATCAGACGGTGAAAATCCATACAAAATAAATATCATATTACTTCATGTGCTGGCAAGAAGCTGCTGATAAGAGGAGAAAGCAGACTGACAGAGAGATGACTTATCACTGTGCTGCTTCTCTTTTCACTGTCCAGTCACAGGCTAGGACAGGATGACCTGGGTTCAGAGGAGGTAGGTTGAAAATGCTGGATATCAGACGGAGGACATTTCAGAATTGAAGTGAATTTTGCAGCAAAAGCTGGTTTTGTTATTTTATGTTTTAATGCACTTTTCTTTTTTATCTTGTAATTTTTTTTTTTTATACCAGAGTTCTGCTTTACCACTTCCCTACCCACCCATAGTCATATGGCGTCCACAGATGGGATCTCCCATCCTGGGTGGACGTCATATTCCCGGTTGTCTAGGGGGCATCGCGTGGGACTCGGTGCGCGTGCCCGGCGTCCGCGATAACTGGCAGGCACCCGCGATTGCCGCAATCATGGCAGGACCGTGGATCTGTGTGTGTAAACACACAAATCGCCGTCCTGTCAGAGGTGAGTAGACAGATGTTGTTTTCCCAGTACAGAGGAACACACATCGGTCTCCTCCCCTTGTGAGTGCCCTCCCCCTACAGTTAGAATCACACACTAGGGAACATATTAACCCCTTCAGCGCCCCCTAGTGTTAACCCCTTCCCTACCAGTCACATTTACACAGTAATTGGTGCAGTTTTTATAGCACTAATCGCTGTATAAATGTGAATGGTCCCAAAAATGTGTCAAAAGTGTCCGATATGTCCGTCGCAATGTCACGGTCACAGATCGCAGATCGCCGCCATTACTAGTAAAAAAATAAAAATAAATTAAAATGCAATAAAACTATCCCCTATTTTGTAGACGTTATAACTTTTGCGCAAACCGATCAATATATGCTTATTGCGTTTTTTTTATTTTTTTTTACCAAAAATATTTAGAAGAATACGTACAGTAAAACCTTGGTTTGAGAGTAACTTGGTTTGAAAGCGTTTTGCAAGACAAGAAAAATGTTTTAATACATTTTGCCTTGATATACAAGCGATGTCTTGATATAAGAGTAGCGTCATGTCACAACTGAGTATAAAAAAGAAGAGAGGAGCCTCTAAGTGTAGCAATATGTTTCCATTTAATGAAGGTACAACATTTAGCAACTTATTGCTACACTTAGAGGTGCCTCTCTTCTCTTTTATACCCTGTAAATAAAATGCTTTGATATACAAGTGCTTTGGATTACAAGCATGTTTCTGGAACAAATTATGCTCGCAAACCAAGGTTTTACTGTATCGCCTAAATTGAAGAAATTTTTATTTTTTTATAGATTTTTTGGGGATATTTATTATAGCAAAAACTAAAACATATTGGGCCAGATTCTCAAAGAGATACGACGGTGTTACTCCTGATACACCGTCGTATCTCTGAGTTAGGCCGGTCGTATCTATGCGACTGATTCATAGAATCAGTTACGCATAGATATGCCTAAGATCCGACAGGTGTAACTGTGTTACACCGTCGGATCTTAACTGCAATTTAAAAATGGCCGCTGGGGGCGTTCTCGCTGATTTACAGCGAGGATATGTAAATCAGTGAGATACGCCAATTCACGAACGTACGCGGGCCCGACGCAGTCACTTTACGTTGTTTACGTAAGCGTTTTCCCGGCGTATACTTACCCCTGCTTCTATGAGGCGCAGCCAATGTTAAGTATGGTCGTCGTTCCCGCGTCGATTTTTTTTTACGTCGTTTGCGTACGTCGATTCTCCAAAGCGCTGGACACAAGTTACGCTCACGCTGAAACCAATGGCGTCCTAGCGACGTCATTGGGAGCAATGCACGCCGGGAAAAAGTTTTGAGGTAAGTGTTTTGTGAATTACCTACTTGCCTCAAAAACTTGCGGCGGCTGATCTTAAATCACATAGGTTACTCGGATCTAAAGATCCGCTAACCTATGTGAATCTGGCCCATTGCATTTTTTTTTTAATTGTCGCTCTATTTTTGTTTATAGTGCAAAAAATAAAAACCGCAGAGGTGATCAAATACCACCTAAAGAAAGCTCTATTTGTGGGGAAAAAAAGACGTTAATTTTGTTTGGGAGCCACGTCGCACGACCGCGCAATTGTCAGTAAAAATCGACCCAGTCCCAAATCGCAAAAAAAGTGCTCTGGTAAGGAAGGGGATAAATTCTTCCGGGGCTGAGGAGGTTAAAAAGTCTGGGGACTGATGGCTACACTAAGCAGTAAAAGTCTGATCCTATGATGTGATACCAGTAGCACATATTTTATTCTCATAACAAACTCTGAACTAGTTAATTCAGGAACTAGTGTCGTGCTTCATGTCTGTAACCGTTCCTCACCAGCCAAAACCGTTCTGCAGCGAGCTGTGAATCGCCATCCAAGTTTTCACGTTTGAAAAAGTTTGTGTAACCTGCCAAAATAACAATCTCATTCAGTTCGCGCCATTTTAAAACTGCTGCGGCCTTTGGAAGCGCTCCCAGCTCCCCCTCTCCCCCCTCCCCTTCTCCGTGTTTATGCATGCAATGGCTCTAAAGTCCAAAGGGGATACGTTGTACAAATTCACAGCTCAGCCAATGGCCGAGTGTGATTTGCGGTAGGACATCATAAATGACATTACAGCCTTTCAGTGTCTGAGCTTCAAAAGAGAGGATAAAACGGTCCTTTTATTGAAAGAGGCCGTGCAACTGTGGCTGAGTGCTTGGCTTTGATGTGGTCAGGGAGAGCGCTGCTGTTGGTTCTAATGTAAGGCTCTCATTGTATTGCAATAACACAGCTGTCCCGCGCCCCTGCACACCTGCAGGACTTGCGCTTGTTGTAAAGCCGCTTGCTGGATGTACATGACCTGGTGTACATCAGGGGATACGATGCCGAAATACAAACCAGACGCACAGTCCTGGAGACATTTTACAGCCTTGTAACACAGAACTGACATTAATATCTTAGTAAACCTCCGTAATTTATATTCTTATAGTGCATATTAGACAGTAATATTGCCCATAAATTTCTGGACGCACACGACATAAAACATGTGGCTTAGATGTATAAAAAATATCCTGAAAAATATTTATCTACCGTGGACGCTGATAATATTGATTTATCTGGTGGAGCCGTGATATCCCACCTGTAAAAATATACATTTTATATCTGGCAAATGTATGTGCAGAGTAGTGATGATTTATTTGTAAATATGATTCATACCTTTAAAAAGGACCGGATTTCCATCACCGGGCCTGTAGGCATTTAGAGCCTCACTAAACACCCCCCTGCTGGGATCACCTCTTCAACACAGAACATTGATTGTTTTATATGTCCATGCCTGGCCCAAGGTATAAATACGTTTATAAGTAAAGATGAGTTTGGGTTTAAAAAAACATTTGCCGATATAGGGGCAGATTCACAAAGATCTGCACCCGCGCAGCGTATCTGAGATACGCTACGCCGCTGTAACTTACTTGGCAAATCTTTAAAACCAGAAAGAATTTGCGCCGTAAGTTACGGAGGCATAGTGTATCTATCGCGGCGTAAGGGCGCGGAATTCAAATGCGGCGAGTAGGGGGCGTGTTTCATTTAAATGAAGCGCGTCCCCGCGCCGAACGAACTAAGGACGTCATTGGTTTTGACGTGAACGTAAATGGCGTCCAGCCCCATTCACGGACGACTTACGCAAACAAAATAAAAAATGTCAAATTCGAGGCAGGAACGACGGCCATACTTAACATTGCGTACGCCACCAGATAGCAGCTATAACTATACGCCGAAAAAAGCCGAACGGAAACGACTTAAAAGAATGCGACGGCCGCTCGTACGTTCGTGGATCGTCGAAAATAGCTAATTTATACTCGTGCATACTCGACGCGGATTACGACGGGAACGCCACCCAGCGGACGCCGAAGAATTGCATCTAAGATCCGAAGGCGTACGAAGACGTACGCCTGTCGGATCTAACCCAGATGCCGTCGTATCTTGTTTTGAGGATTCAAAACAAAGATACGACGCAGGAAATTTGAAAGTACGCCGGCGTATCAGTAGATACGCCGGCGTAATCCTTTTGTGGATCTGCCCCTGATTGTTTTATATGTCCAAGCCTGGCCCAAGGTATAAATAAGTTTATAAGTAAAGATGAATTTGGGTTTAAAAAAACATTTGCCGATATAGTGTATATGTAGCGCCCTGCTCCCAATGACTGGGGCGCTATTCTAATTTTAGAGGGCGTCTGAGCCAATTAAGGGCTCAGACTTTGTTGAATTCCATTGAAACTAGGCTCTGTTCTGGTTCTGGTTGTGCTTAGTAGGACTTTCCCCTGTTGCCTGTAGGTGGTGTTACCACCTCAGGCCCATGTTGGAACACAAGTGAATCATGGTGTGTTGAGTGACCCTTCTCGGCAGCAGTCCAGTGGGAGTGGTGCCCCGCTGTGCATGCTGGGAGGGGATACTTAAGGGGCAGATGCCGTTTTTCGGGGTCCTTTGCCCCTTAAGTATCCCCTCCCAGGTATGTGTGTGTGATTCCAGACTCAGGACCACGTTGGTCCAAGGCTCCTCCGCCGGATCCACCCCCCCCCAGATGGGGGTGTTCCTCCAACACGACAGTCTAGCCTTCCATCCTTCAGTTCACCCAGCTGACAACTCCTCCCCCAATATGCTGACCATAATTATATATAGGAGGCCTGCCCCCTGCAAATCCTAGTTGGGGATTGGTCAGAGCTCCTCACATGTACTCCATGTCACTCCAACTCTTAGCCCTGTCCTTCTTCCAGAACATTCTCACTGGATGCAGGGGAGGTGCCCAAAAGCTGAAGTACATGTCAGTCACCTACTGCTACACTAACCACTACCTGCTCCCAGATCAAAAACAAACAGGCCTAGCTTGCAGCATAGGCCTGCTTAAATTTACCTGCCTGGCAGCTAACACCCAAAACACCCTGCACTCAGCACCTACCTATGGTAGAGGGTGCTACAATAGATACAAATGAGTTCGGGTTCAGTCTGAACTCAGAAGACATCTGTTAGTGCCAGGCCAATGAAATGCAGTTGGAGGATTCACTGCCGCTCCATATATACAAAGGAGTGGGGATGCTTGTGACATCATTCATCTAAAATGGACATATGACTATAACATGTCAATGTCATTGACCATGTGGCCATATTAGGTCAATGTTGCTGTCACCAGGAGAATTTCTTTGATCCTAAAAAAACAGGAGCACCTCTGGATACACAGATTAAAATCTTGATGACCACTTTGGATTACATCTAATATAACTTTTTTAACTGAACAAAAATTAATTGGTCAAAAAACTGTAATGTCACCATGTGGTGATAAAATTAATAATGAATGTATGGACTGAAAAGTAGATAAATTATACAATGTTCCAAAACTGTATCATGCATATAGTGTATCATTTCTATATCTTAAAGCGGAACTCCACCCGAAAAGGAAAGCTCTGCTTGTTTGCTTCCTCCCACTGATCGAGACTCATTAATTAATTGATTTCCTGATACAATCTCAGGGTTACCCATTCTGCCGTCTGATTCAAATTACTATGGTGAAACAGTGCAATCTATAGACAAAACAGACCACATGCTCACCTTCCAACGTTTCAACAGCAGAGAGCATGGCTGCCGTCTGGGCAGTTGGCTTTATTATCAGCACACGATCACAAAATGCATTCTCATTGGTCAACCCATATAATTCATTCATCCCAGCCCCCTTATTACACGCCCCTGTGCTTAGCAGGGAACCCTCATTGGCCAGTTCATATAGAAGGGTGGTTTCTCCTCAAAAGTTCATTTCAGCTCTGCAAACAGTTTTCTTCCAAAAAGTCACACAGGCTCACAGTTCATTTAGGAATGCAATGGGGGATGGTAGAGCTTCCTCTCAAAAGTTATTTTCTGCTCTTTTGGAGTACATCACAAGGAGGAATGGCAGTAGAAGGGGGGACACGTAGTGAGTGAGGGGGATGGAGCTGCTTTTTGATTTTAATAGCTCTCTCTGTATGTCCATCCAAGTTGAAATATACTTTAAAAACATGGCTGACAAAACTTATCAAGGAAAATAAGCAGTATTGATCATTCTCATACATACATATGCATATATATCTTATATAGATAATGAATATAAAAACAATATATAAGAATATAAGAAAAGCAACATTTAAGTGATTCCAATCATAAAAAGAATTAGCCTAATTTGAAAAATAGGGATTTTATAATCATTAACTACACCACCCCCTCCGCTTCCATATTTGGCACCTTTTGGGAGGTAGGGGAGCGGATACCTGTTTTTGATAGGTACTCGTCCCCACCTCCGGGAGACCTCGCTGTGGCACGGTCACCCGGAATTTCGGCCTCCCTTCTCCTTCCACCGCTACCGGGCCATTCAGAAAGTGCAGCGTGCTAAGCACATGCACAGTAGGGAACCGGCTTTGAAGCCACAAGGCTTCACTGCCAGGCTCCCTTAGAAGGAATAGCGGTGGCAGCACCCGAGAGCCAATTGAAAAATCAGCTGGGGTGCCAACATCGTGGGATCGCAGGACAGGTAAGTGTTTTAATTATAAAAGTCAGAAGTAGCAGTTATTTGTAGCTGCTGACTTAAATTTTTTGGAGGGGGGCCGGAGCCCCGCTTTAAAGGAGACCCTGGACAGCCAGTAGAGGGCTCTGTTTTAACGAGCCAGTGGATGTATTGGAGAGTTTTCGCGCAAAGATTCCACACACCAGCTCCTTGTCTTTCCTTACTGACTTACTGAGCATGTCTATAGTGATCTTCTGTGACCCCTGCATGTTGCCATTTTTGTATTTCCAGCCATCCTCTGTGACTCCCTGTGTATTCCAGGCTGCAATCTGCAACCAGTGCCTAATAGGCACTGCCTATGTGTTCCACTTTGTGTGTGTCAGCTAACAACTCGCATCCCAGAACCTCTATGCGCACTCCAGTCTGTAACTAGCTTACCTGCACATGTAACTTTCTTTCTGTGCACCCCAGGCAGCATCCAATCGTCCTTCATCTCAGTGACTGCTTTTGTACTCCAGCCAACAACATAAGTTCCAGTCCCTGTGCATTTCTTATATGTTACAGCCAGTTAGACACCTGTGTGATTCTCAAAGCATTTCTATCTGCATCCACTCACCCTACACTCATGTGTCTCCTGGACACTTCAGACTCTCACTGCTACAAGAGACTTCAGACTTGTTCCTATTACTCCTAATGAGCCCCAAACCCCACTGCTGTAAGAGACTCATCCCCATATATCTGTACTCTATTTTGAGTAGCTGACTGCTCGGGTGACTCAGAGTGGCGCAATATTGGCACTGTCAGCAATTATACCCATCCCCACCATCAGGAGCTCTGGTGAAGACCAGGTGCCTCCGTAGACCCTACCGCTTGGCTTTTCTAAGGGCTCTATCTTCACTAATCGAGTAGGCGCTCTGAGATCTCGGTGTCTCCTCCGTGACTCCCCAGCTGCTATAACCAAATCCTAGTCAGCCTGTCTGCCCCTAGTGGGAACAGATTCCAAATCCAAGACAGTCATGAGTATCACTGTCCTATTGAGTATGTGAAGCTGCTGGGTGGTAAATCCCCCATCTTAAACTGATTGACCCAGCCGTCTTCTGAGTTTGACCAAACCCAAGCTCATCCCTATCTATGAGCGATGATTTCATTTCTACTGGTAAATAGAAAAAATACGCTATATGAATGAATGAATGAATGAAAAACTTATATAGCGCGGCACATGCAAACTAAATCGCCTCTGGGCGCTTGTTCCTGTCTCCTTTGATATCAAAAGAGATGAGTTTTGATCTTTCTCCTGAAAGCTAAGTGATTTTCCTCCAACCGAATGCTGGTTGGTATATGGCCAAACATAGGTGTGCATAGCCTATTGCATTAAGGTGTGCACCCCAAAGCTCTAACACATATGCGTTTGACATATTTACCGGCCTCTTCCCCGCTCTCCATCCTGAAACAATGGGAGGAAGGGGGGGCCCGTGCAACAGAAGGAAGAGGAACAGGGGTGGCATATATTGGTACCGATCCCCTATATTTTCCTCCTGTGGCAGCTGAATGTTGACAAAAGGGAGAGGAGGAGAAGCCTACTTTCAGCTGCTGCAAGAGGAAAATGCAGATTGGTTCCACTAAATTCTACCCCTCCTGTCCAGGTTCTGAGGGTCAGCAAGGAAGGATTGTGGTTTACCTGGCATCTGCCCACCATTGACAGGTTGCTAACCTCAGGATTAGGGTGTGCCCTGGCACACCCCTTGCGCACGCCTATGTGGCCAAATGTTTTTGGACACCTGACCATTAGGGTGACCACATTTCCAAACTGCCATTCAGGGACACCCCCCCCCCCAAAAAAAATACGTTTTTTTACATATTTTTTTTGCCAGTTTTGGGGGCAGGGGCGTATCATGAAATCAGCGGGCCCGTGACAGGGGACTGGGTGACAGGGGACTGGGTGACAGAGGGACAGAGGACTGGGTGACAGGGGACAGGGTGACAGGGGACAGGGTACTGGGTGACAGGGGAATGGGTGACAGGGGAATGGGTGACAGGGGAATGGGTGACAGGGGACAGGGTGACAGGGGACAGGGTGACAGAGGGCTGAGTGACAGGGGAGTGGGTGACAGAGGGCTGGGTGACAGGGGACAGGGTGACGGAGGGCTGGGTGACAGGGGACTGGGTGACAGGGGACTGGGTGACAGGGGACTGGGTGACAGGGGACTGGGTGACAGGGGGCTGGGTGACAGGGGGCTGGGTGACAGGGGGCTGGGGGACAGGGTGACAGGGGACAGGGTGAAAGAGGGCTGGGTGACAGAGGGCTGGGTGACAGGGGGCTGGGTGACAGGGGAGTGGGTGACAGAGGGCTGGGTGACAGAGTGTCTGGGTGACAGAGGAGCTGGGTGACAGAGGAGCTGGGTGACAGAGGAGCTGGGTGACGGAGAGCTGGGTGACAGAGGGACAGGGTGACAGAGTGACTGGGTGACAGAGGGACTGGGTGACAGAGGAGCTGGGTGACAGAGGAGCTGGGTGACAGAGGGACTGGGTGACAGAGTGACTGGGTGACAGAGGGACTGGGTGACAGAGGGACTGGGTGACAGAGTGACTGGGTGACAGAGGAGCTGGGTGACAGAGTGACTGGGTGACAGAGGGGCTGGGTGACAGAGGGACTGGGTGACAGAGGGACTGGGTGACAGAGGGACTGGGTGACAGAGTGACTGGGTGACAGAGGGACTGGGTGACAGAGGAGCTGGGTGACAGAGGGACTGGGTGACAGAGGGACTGGGTGACAGAGGGACTGGGTGACAGAGTGACTGGGTGACAGAGGAGCTGGGTGACAGAGGGACTGGGTGACAGAGGGACTGGGTGACAGAGGGACTGGGTGACAGAGGGACTGGGTGACAGAGTGACTGGGTGACAGAGGGACTGGGTGACAGAGGGACTGGGTGACAGAGGGACTGGGTGACAGAGTGACTGGGTGACAGAGGAGCTGGGTGACGGAGAGCTGGGTGACGGAGAGCTGGGTGACGGAGAGCTGGGTGACAGAGGGACAGGGTGACAGAGTGACTGGGTGACAGAGGAGCTGGGTGACGGAGAGCTGGGTGACAGAGTGACTGGGTGACAGAGTGACTGGGTGACAGAGGGACTGGGTGACAGAGTGACTGGGTGACAGAGGGACTGGGTGACAGAGGGACTGGGTGACAGAGTGGCTGGGTGACAGAGGGACTGGGTGACAGAGGGACTGGGTGACAGAGGGACTGGGTGACAGAGTGACTGGGTGACAGAGGAGCTGGGTGACGGAGAGCTGGGTGACGGAGAGCTGGGTGACAGAGGGACAGGGTGACAGAGTGACTGGGTGACAGAGGAGCTGGGTGACGGAGAGCTGGGTGACAGAGTGACTGGGTGACAGAGTGACTGGGTGACGAGGAGCTGGGTGACGGAGAGCTGGGTGACAGAGGGACAGGGTGACAGAGTGACTGGGTGACAGAGGAGCTGGGTGACGGAGAGCTGGGTGACAGAGTGACTGGGTGACAGAGTGACTGGGTGACAGAGGGACTGGGTGACAGAGTGACTGGGTGACAGAGGGACTGGGTGACAGAGGGACTGGGTGACAGAGTGGCTGGGTGACAGAGGGACTGGGTGACAGAGGGACTGGGTGACAGAGGGACTGGGTGACAGAGTGACTGGGTGACAGAGGAGCTGGGTGACGGAGAGCTGGGTGACGGAGAGCTGGGTGACAGAGGGACAGGGTGACAGAGTGACTGGGTGACAGAGGAGCTGGGTGACGGAGAGCTGGGTGACAGAGTGACTGGGTGACAGAGTGACTGGGTGACGAGGAGCTGGGTGACGGAGAGCTGGGTGACAGAGGGACAGGGTGACAGAGTGACTGGGTGACAGAGTGACTGGGTGACAGAGGAGCTGGGTGACAGAGTGACTGGGTGACAGAGGGACTGGGTGACAGAGGAGCTGGGTGACAGAGGGACTGGGTGACAGAGGGACTGGGTGACAGAGGGACTGGGTGACAGAGGAGCTGGGTGACGGAGAGCTGGGTGACGGAGAGCTGGGTGACAGAGGGACAGGGTGACAGAGTGACTGGGTGACAGAGGAGCTGGGTGACGGAGAGCTGGGTGACAGAGTGACTGGGTGACAGAGTGACTGGGTGACAGAGGAGCTGGGTGACGGAGAGCTGGGTGACAGAGGGACAGGGTGACAGAGTGACTGGGTGACAGAGTGACTGGGTGACAGAGTGACTGGGTGACAGAGTGACTGGGTGACAGAGGGACTGGGTGACAGAGGAGCTGGGTGACAGAGGAGCTGGGTGACAGAGGAGCTGGGTGACAGAGGAGCTGGGTGACGGAGAGCTGGGTGACAGAGTGACTGGGTGACAGAGTGACTGGGTGACAGAGGAGCTGGGTGACGGAGAGCTGGGTGACAGAGGGACAGGGTGACAGAGTGACTGGGTGACAGAGTGACTGGGTGACAGAGTGACTGGGTGACAGAGTGACTGGGTGACAGAGTGACTGGGTGACAGAGGGACTGGGTGACAGAGGAGCTGGGTGACAGAGGAGCTGGGTGACAGAGGAGCTGGGTGACAGAGGGACTGGGTGACAGAGGGACTGGGTGACAGAGTGGCTGGGTGACAGAGGAGCTGGGTGACAGAGGGACTGGGTGACAGAGGGACTGGGTGACAGAGGGACTGGGTGACAGAGGGACTGGGTGACAGAGGAGCTGGGTGACGGAGAGCTGGGTGACGGAGAGCTGGGTGACGGAGAGCTGGGTGACAGAGGGACAGGGTGACAGAGTGACTGGGTGACAGAGGAGCTGGGTGACGGAGAGCTGGGTGACAGAGTGACTGGGTGACAGAGTGACTGGGTGACAGAGTGACTGGGTGACAGAGGGACTGGGTGACAGAGGGACTGGGTGACAGAGTGACTGGGTGACAGAGGAGCTGGGTGACAGAGTGACTGGGTGACAGAGGGACTGGGTGACAGAGGGACTGGGTGACAGAGGGACTGGGTGACAGAGTGACTGGGTGACAGAGGAGCTGGGTGACGGAGAGCTGGGTGACGGAGAGCTGGGTGACGGAGAGCTGGGTGACAGAGGGACAGGGTGACAGAGTGACTGGGTGACAGAGGAGCTGGGTGACGGAGAGCTGGGTGACAGAGTGACTGGGTGACAGAGTGACTGGGTGACAGAGGGACTGGGTGACAGAGTGACTGGGTGACAGAGGGACTGGGTGACAGAGGGACTGGGTGACAGAGTGGCTGGGTGACAGAGGGACTGGGTGACAGAGGGACTGGGTGACAGAGGGACTGGGTGACAGAGTGACTGGGTGACAGAGGAGCTGGGTGACGGAGAGCTGGGTGACGGAGAGCTGGGTGACAGAGGGACAGGGTGACAGAGTGACTGGGTGACAGAGGAGCTGGGTGACGGAGAGCTGGGTGACAGAGTGACTGGGTGACAGAGTGACTGGGTGACGAGGAGCTGGGTGACGGAGAGCTGGGTGACAGAGGGACAGGGTGACAGAGTGACTGGGTGACAGAGTGACTGGGTGACAGAGGAGCTGGGTGACAGAGTGACTGGGTGACAGAGGGACTGGGTGACAGAGGAGCTGGGTGACAGAGGGACTGGGTGACAGAGGGACTGGGTGACAGAGGGACTGGGTGACAGAGGGACTGGGTGACAGAGGAGCTGGGTGACGGAGAGCTGGGTGACGGAGAGCTGGGTGACAGAGGGACAGGGTGACAGAGTGACTGGGTGACAGAGGAGCTGGGTGACGGAGAGCTGGGTGACAGAGTGACTGGGTGACAGAGTGACTGGGTGACAGAGGAGCTGGGTGATGGAGAGCTGGGTGACAGAGGGACAGGGTGACAGAGTGACTGGGTGACAGAGTGACTGGGTGACAGAGTGACTGGGTGACAGAGTGACTGGGTGACAGAGGGACTGGGTGACAGAGGAGCTGGGTGACAGAGGAGCTGGGTGACAGAGGAGCTGGGTGACGGAGAGCTGGGTGACAGAGTGACTGGGTGACAGAGTGACTGGGTGACAGAGGAGCTGGGTGACGGAGAGCTGGGTGACAGAGGGACAGGGTGACAGAGTGACTGGGTGACAGAGTGACTGGGTGACAGAGTGACTGGGTGACAGAGTGACTGGGTGACAGAGTGACTGGGTGACAGAGGGACTGGGTGACAGAGGAGCTGGGTGACAGAGGAGCTGGGTGACAGAGGAGCTGGGTGACAGAGGGACTGGGTGACAGAGGGACTGGGTGACAGAGTGGCTGGGTGACAGAGGAGCTGGGTGACAGAGGGACTGGGTGACAGAGGGACTGGGTGACAGAGGGACTGGGTGACAGAGGGACTGGGTGACAGAGGAGCTGGGTGACGGAGAGCTGGGTGACGGAGAGCTGGGTGACGGAGAGCTGGGTGACAGAGGGACAGGGTGACAGAGTGACTGGGTGACAGAGGAGCTGGGTGACGGAGAGCTGGGTGACAGAGTGACTGGGTGACAGAGTGACTGGGTGACAGAGTGACTGGGTGACAGAGGGACTGGGTGACAGAGGGACTGGGTGACAGAGTGACTGGGTGACAGAGGAGCTGGGTGACAGAGTGACTGGGTGACAGAGGGACTGGGTGACAGAGGGACTGGGTGACGGAGAGCTGGGTGACAGAGTGACTGGGTGACAGAGTGACTGGGTGACAGAGGAGCTGGGTGACGGAGAGCTGGGTGACAGAGGGACAGGGTGACAGAGTGACTGGGTGACAGAGTGACTGGGTGACAGAGGGACTGGGTGACAGAGGGACTGGGTGACAGAGGAGCTGGGTGACAGAGGAGCTGGGTGACAGAGTGACTGGGTGACAGAGGGACTGGGTGACAGAGGGACTGGGTGACAGAGTGGCTGGGTGACAGAGGAGCTGGGTGACAGAGTGACTGGGTGACAGAGGGACTGGGTGACAGAGGGACTGGGTGACAGAGGAGCTGGGTGACGGAGAGCTGGGTGACAGAGTGACTGGGTGACAGAGGGACTGGGTGACAGAGGGACTGGGTGACAGAGTGACTGGGTGACAGAGGGACTGGGTGACAGAGGGACTGGGTGACAGAGTGGCTGGGTGACAGAGGGACTGGGTGACAGAGGGACTGGGTGACAGAGGGACTGGGTGACAGAGTGACTGGGTGACAGAGGAGCTGGGTGACGGAGAGCTGGGTGACGGAGAGCTGGGTGACGGAGAGCTGGGTGACAGAGGGACAGGGTGACAGAGTGACTGGGTGACAGAGGAGCTGGGTGACGGAGAGCTGGGTGACAGAGTGACTGGGTGACAGAGTGACTGGGTGACAGAGGGACTGGGTGACAGAGTGACTGGGTGACAGAGGGACTGGGTGACAGAGGGACTGGGTGACAGAGTGGCTGGGTGACAGATGGACTGGGTGACAGAGGGACTGGGTGACAGAGGGACTGGGTGACAGAGGGACTGGGTGACAGAGGGACTGGGTGACAGAGGAGCTGGGTGACGGAGAGCTGGGTGACAGAGGGACAGGGTGACAGAGTGACTGGGTGACAGAGGAGCTGGGTGACGGAGAGCTGGGTGACAGAGGGACAGGGTGACAGAGTGACTGGGTGACAGAGTGACTGGGTGACAGAGTGACTGGGTGACAGAGTGACTGGGTGACAGAGGAGCTGGGTGACGGAGAGCTGGGTGACAGAGGGACAGGGTGACAGAGTGACTGGGTGACAGAGTGACTGGGTGACAGAGTGACTGGGTGACAGAGTGACTGGGTGACAGAGGGACTGGGTGACAGAGGAGCTGGGTGACAGAGGAGCTGGGTGACAGAGGAGCTGGGTGACAGAGGAGCTGGGTGACGGAGAGCTGGGTGACAGAGTGACTGGGTGACAGAGTGACTGGGTGACAGAGGAGCTGGGTGACGGAGAGCTGGGTGACAGAGGGACAGGGTGACAGAGTGACTGGGTGACAGAGTGACTGGGTGACAGAGTGACTGGGTGACAGAGGGACTGGGTGACAGAGGAGCTGGGTGACAGAGGAGCTGGGTGACAGAGGAGCTGGGTGACAGAGGGACTGGGTGACAGAGGGACTGGGTGACAGAGGGACTGGGTGACAGAGGAGCTGGGTGACGGAGAGCTGGGTGACGGAGAGCTGGGTGACGGAGAGCTGGGTGACAGAGGGACAGGGTGACAGAGTGACTGGGTGACAGAGGAGCTGGGTGACGGAGAGCTGGGTGACAGAGTGACTGGGTGACAGAGTGACTGGGTGACAGAGTGACTGGGTGACAGAGGGACTGGGTGACAGAGGGACTGGGTGACAGAGTGACTGGGTGACAGAGGAGCTGGGTGACAGAGTGACTGGGTGACAGAGGGACTGGGTGACAGAGGGACTGGGTGACGGAGAGCTGGGTGACAGAGTGACTGGGTGACAGAGTGACTGGGTGACAGAGGAGCTGGGTGACGGAGAGCTGGGTGACAGAGGGACAGGGTGACAGAGTGACTGGGTGACAGAGTGACTGGGTGACAGAGTGACTGGGTGACAGAGGGACTGGGTGACAGAGGGACTGGGTGACAGAGGAGCTGGGTGACAGAGGAGCTGGGTGACAGAGGAGCTGGGTGACAGAGTGACTGGGTGACAGAGGGACTGGGTGACAGAGGGACTGGGTGACAGAGTGGCTGGGTGACAGAGGAGCTGGGTGACAGAGTGACTGGGTGACAGAGGGACTGGGTGACAGAGGGACTGGGTGACAGAGGGACTGGGTGACAGAGGAGCTGGGTGACGGAGAGCTGGGTGACGGAGAGCTGGGTGACGGAGAGCTGGGTGACAGAGGGACAGGGTGACAGAGTGACTGGGTGACAGAGGAGCTGGGTGACGGAGAGCTGGGTGACAGAGTGACTGGGTGACAGAGTGACTGGGTGACAGAGGAGCTGGGTGACGGAGAGCTGGGTGACAGAGTGGCTGGGTGACAGAGTGGCTGGGTGACAGAGGAGCTGGGTGACAGAGGAGCTGGGTGACAGAGTGACTGGGTGACAGAGGGACTGGGTGACAGAGTGGCTGGGTGACAGAGGGACTGGGTGACAGAGGGACTGGGTGACAGAGGGACTGGGTGACAGAGTGACTGGGTGACAGAGTGGCTGGGTGACAGAGTGGCTGGGTGACAGAGGAGCTGGGTGACAGAGTGACTGGGTGACAGAGTGACTGGGTGACAGAGTGGCTGGGTGACAGAGGAGCTGGGTGACAGAGGGACTGGGTGACGGAGAGCTGGGTGACAGAGGGACTGGGTGACAGAGTGACTGGGTGACAGAGGAGCTGGGTGACAGAGGAGCTGGGTGACAGAGTGACTGGGTGACAGAGTGACTGGGTGACAGAGTGACTGGGTGACAGAGGGACTGGGTGACAGAGGGACTGGGTGACAGAGTGACTGGGTGACAGAGGAGCTGGGTGACAGAGGAGCTGGGTGACAGAGTGACTGGGTGACAGAGGGACTGGGTGACAGAGGGACTGGGTGACAGAGTGACTGGGTGACAGAGGAGCTGGGTGACAGAGGAGCTGGGTGACAGAGTGACTGGGTGACAGAGTGACTGGGTGACAGAGGGACTGGGTGACAGAGTGACTGGGTGACAGAGTGACTGGGTGACAGAGGGACTGGGTGACAGAGTGACTGGGTGACAGAGGGACTGGGTGACAGAGTGACTGGGTGACAGAGTGACTGGGTGACAGAGTGACTGGGTGACAGAGTGACTGGGTGACAGGGACTGGGTAGAGAGAGATTATACAGTACAGATTACAATTTGCAGGGGCAGCAGAGGTGACAGAGAAAGGGGGGTGCACCATGCAACCAACCCCCCCCTCCCCCCTCTCTCTCTGTCACCTCTGCTGCCCCTGCAAATTGTAATCTGTACTGTATAATATCTCCCCCCATTGCATGGTCAACCCCCCCCCCCTCCCCTGCACCTACCTTTTCTGCCCCTGCTCCAAGGATGGCCGGCGCCGCGGCGCAGCGGAAGTCGGGACTCGCGGGAGGTCGGGACTCAGGACGGGCGGCGGATCGAGTCCAGCTGAGCAACCGAGGCCTGGAGGGGAGGAGGAGGAGGTCTTGGTCTGTGCCGCGGTAGGTGAGTGACTCACTTGCCTGTTACGCTGCTGCTCTCTCTGCAGCAAGAACCGCGGCTGGCCGCTGGAGGAGGAGGAGATGGGGGTGGAGTCGGAGGCCGCAGAGAGAGCGGGACACTGCGGTGACGTCACTGGTTGCTACAAGCCAAGCGGGGCTTCCCTAGCAACCAGTGATTTAGAATCATTTAATTACAGCGGCAGTGAGTGTGGCAGGCAGTTGATTCCGGGACTCTCCATTGTCCCGGTTTGAAGGCTCCCGGGACACGGGACAAAAGTGTATATTACGGGACGATCCCGGGCAAACCGGGACACGTGGTCACCCTACTGACCATCAACACCTATATGAGCTTTTAGACATCCCATTCTAAAACCATGGATATTAGTATGGAGGAGACCCCTTTTGGAGCTCTAACAGCCTCCATTTTTCTGGGAAGGCATTCCACAAGATTTTGAAGTGTGACAAAAGGGATTTATGCCCATTCATGCCCAGTCAGGAAACATAAGTGAGATCAGGTACTAGTATTGGATGGCTCACAGTCGGCGTTTCAGTTAATCAAAAAGGTGTTCAGTAGGGTTGAGATCAGGGCTCTGAGCAGCTAACCCTTGACAGCTGAGCAGTGCAGGGACACACAGCGTATGTGTGGAGTTTTCATTTTTGTATTTTAGAGGGGAACCTTTGCAATGAAACCATAGATTATAAGGCCCAACACTTTCCTCCCCTCATTTTGTGTTGTGATGATGTAATATTTGCTGTGTCTGGAGTAGCTCTTTTGGTATATCCTGAACTGTGTAAATTCTTCACGCACTATCCTCAGCGTTTTCTCCCTCTACAATTTATATAAGATCGACCTGCTCCACCTCAATGATTGGAATACTGCATGCCTTGCTAAATGTACTGGCAGTCCTGTTTCCTGGAGTGCAGATGTTTATGTAACTCTTAAACACCTGTATTTGAGAAGTTAGTAGGTTCCTTCTAATTTTCAGTATGTTTTCAGTAACTTGACACAGCCTTTCCATTGCCGCAGGACTTTTCAAAGCTCAGGTTTATTATGACACTGCAACAGTCCAGTGCCAACTAAAATTCTACTCTCACCCCTCTGAAGGTTGCAATCAAAGTTTGGATGCTTTCCCAAACCTTCTGAGTAAAGACTGAGCTGTTTTTTTTTTTCTTGTCAAATTAGAATTGGTCTAGGGAAAACAGGTAGGGTGCAAATTTGAAAAGTAACTAGGAATATTTTGAAAGTATTATCATTAAAATACAATTGGTAATTTGTCTGGACAATTATCCAATCAAGAAAGAGTAATGGCTTTATAGCTGTGTAATATTATGATAAGGATGGAACTTTCAGCGTGATGAATGCTGAACTCCAAGCAGATATCAAAGACATTGAATATGACTTTTTAAATCCTGTAATCTCCTGTACAGAAGTACTTAGTGAGAGGAAAGAGCAGAACTTGGAGCCAATCAGGTGTCATGCATGGAAAAGTGCTAACATTGTTAAGAATCATAGTTGGGGAGAGCAAAGTGAAAAGAGAGATGACCTTATTTGTCTCCTGCTGTTCTTTCACTGTCCAATCAGCAGGCCGTAGGTGGAAAGAGGACACAACTGTACTCCTACAGTCTAAGGCAGCTTTTCTCCAGAGGAACCAATTTACGCCAATTTACCCCAGAGGAACCCTTGAAATTATTTTTACACCTGAGGGAACCCTTGTTATTCAATTAATTGTTGGCCAGTGGGAGGAATCATTGGTATTGTGCCACTGGCTTATACAGGGTGCATGGGCCGTGATCTATACAGATATCGTCAAAGGCAATCAGCCACAGCATAAGGAACCCCGAGCAACCTCTGGAGAAACCCTGGTTGAAAATGGCTGGTCTAAGACAATAGCAGTGTTAGGAGTATGAGATATGCTCACGCTCCTACTACTCTATAGCCCACTCTCTCTGCTTCCCATTGCCATCAGCAGCATGGTCCTCAAAATGCATCCTTGTTGCTAGGCAAGTGGGTTGGCTCCATCTGCTAGGCTTTCTTAGTGTAGATTGGTCCTGCCTCCACCTTCTTCCCTTGATTGGCTGCAGTGCTATTGTCCTTTAGTTCAGCATGACAAGCTTAGGCTCTGGGCTTGTGCTAGGATTTAGCTACCTAGCTGCTTACCCTAAGGGTAAGTTCCTGTCTTCCTGGCTCTGCCAGTTGTATTCACCTGCTACTGGCCCTTTGCTTGGAATTAGAACTACTCTTTAGACTGCTGCCTGCTTTAGACTGTGGACTGTTCTCAGGGGTCAAGTCCTGGGAAAAAAAGCGTGGGAACTCCCACCCAAGATCCACTCTCCCACCGAAAAAAAAAAAAATGATACGCTCATATGCATAATTACTAAACCGCATGTTTTTTTTTCTTTCGAACCACTGTACCTTAGTAATCCTTTATGTTACTGTCCGCTTCCTGTATATGGATTCATCGGGTAGTGTGCGGGTATTCCGTCACTTCCTCGATGCCGCAATGTCTCCTGGGAGCTTTTGTCATTGTTCCCAGGAGACATTGCGGAGGTCTGCAGCGAGTTATCGCTGGATTTTAGAAAGAAGCAAGTTCTTTTTAATTCCCTTGATAACTCGCGGCAGACCTCCGCAATGTCTCCTGGGAACAATGACAAAAGCTCCCAGGAGACATTGCGGCATCGAGGAAGTGACGGAATACCCGCACACTACCTGATGAATCCATATACAGGAAGCGGCTAGTAACATAAAGGATTAATAAGGTTTGCATGCCCCTGACAGTGACTCGAGCTGGGCATCGCCGCTTAGTGAAGGATTGGCTCGGGCGGCTCGGCTGCTCTAGTCCTGCAAAGGGAACTGAGTTCCTGCTGTGAGAAAAGTGCAGGAACTCCGTTCCCACGCGTTCCAGCAGGACTTGAGCCCTGACTGTTCTAGATTATGACTGCCTGCTGCCCACCCTGACCTCTGACTTTTTCTAGATTACAGTTGCCTGTTTCCCATCCTGACCTTGGAATGTTTCCTACCTATGTTGTGTTTGCCACCTGCCCTGACCTTGGATCGCCTCTGGATAATGTTACCGTCTGCTGCCTGCCAGATCACCATCAACCTCTTTACTTTTGCACAGATATTCACTTGCAGCGCTACATTAGCCTGATCATCCTGAGGACCACAGGTTGCATTTTTTGCCTTTGCTTAGTCCCTATGCCATCAGGCCAGAGACTATAGCATGTTGTACTGAGACTTGGTGTGTACACAGATAGCAAGCAATCGAGCTGCACATTTGAAAATGACTTGCTAAGCTATTGCTACACTTGCCAGACTTTCACAAGTGTGTTGCACAATTGCAGCAAGTCCGAATTGCATGACTCCAGATCAGCTTTCTTTGCAAACATTCTGCAGGTCTGGCTTCAAGTTCTGGTTCAGTTATGTTGAGCAATAGTCATCCCACCACAGGGGTCACTTTGGCTGAATTTGGAAAAGTGTCAACTAGAACTTGTGCTTCAAGTGCTCTGCAAGTGTACAACTTGTCAGTGAAAATGAGGAGCAAGTTAACAAGACTTACAATTCAACACTGCCACAAATGTGTGGCAAGTTATCCTTGCGAACTTGGGTAGAAGAAAACCCATCAGCTATAGTTTTCGACTTAGGCATTTGGAAAGCATGACATAGAGTTGTAGCCTTACATATTATGATCTCTAACTATTTTTACAGCAAAAATGCCTTAACATACATATTTTCTGCCCAGTAAAAAGAGAGTAAAAGTTACTGTCAGGTCACCTGTGGCCAGGTGACAAGTGAACCCCGTTGGGGTCAGGGATGCACCACAGGGTAGTGAACCCCATGGCCGACTGCTGCGATCAGAGAGGGAGCGTGAGCCCAAGATTCCCCAGGGCGCGGAGTCCAAGACCCAGCTTTGTGTTCACCAGAGCCTCTGGTGGTGAGGATGGCCTTTGCTGCAGCTGGATCCAGGTCACGACCCCTGGGGTCCCCAAGGTCACGCTCCACAGGGAGAGAGGGGAAGCAGCAAGCAGGACAAGCGGTAGTGATGGGTAAGCCGAGGTCGGAGCAACAGGCAGACAAGGGTAACCGAGGGACAGGCAAAGGGTCAGGATCACAGGCAAACAGGAGAAGTCAGGGATGAGCCAAAAACGGTACACAGGAAGTAAATCGTAGCACACTGCAGACAGGAACTTAAGCTTAAGCTGGTTAATATAGGCTTCCTGGGATGGCCTAAGGTGGAGCAATACAGGGAGGAAGGTGATAAAAGACAGCCAGAAAGAGGGTCAGGCCTCTAATGAACGCATGGAAACAGGTAGGCTGCCAGACTTTATTACATATCCATGACAGTTACTCATAAACATTAGATGACTGGAAGGATTAGTCAATGATTGTGATGTCTATGTGAGTTTTACACTATTACAAACATCACAGGGATATCATTCCTGGAGGAAAAGGTGCAAGGTTCTTGATGAATCATCTGGGGTTGTACTTTTGTGTCAATGATATATTGTTGGCAGCAGGGGTGTCTATGTGTGTGTAGGCAAGTTGAAATGCTTTTAGTTAGTTTCCTGCAGCCAGCCTTGGCTGGGGAAGGGGTTAAGCACTTTGGCATAGTTCCCAGGCTTTTTGATTTTGGTGGGCCCACCTGGGTTAAATAAATAGGAGGACTGCTAAGATTGGGAAGCTTGTGAACATTGGGAGTAGTATTGGAGTGGCTAACGCTCGTCAGGGACTGTGGTAGAGTCCCGCCAGGAACAAGACACAGGAACCACGGACAACATGGGCAATGCCTACATGGCTCTCACCTCACAAAGGTATGCTTGGGTCACTACATCATGTTAGTTTGGATTAGAGAAAAAACACTGTTCTTGCTGTATTATCATGTCACTTTTCAACAGTAAATTTATGTTGACCGTTCTAAGGCTGGTCTGAAGTTATTCAAAGGGTGCATGTTAGTTGTGGCATATTCCAAAGAACCTGGGTCTATAATTGCACTATGGGGTATGAAGTAACACTTCTACAGAGGGATAACTCGGCAGGACATAAAAAGTACGTGATCTGCGGAGCTCCGCTGCTGCCTCGGCCATAGGAAAGGCTGCGTCTTCGGCCTAGCTCCCAGAGCGGCGGCCATCTTGGTCCACCCAGTGGAAGCCTAGGTGAGCCTAGAGTGGCGCGTTGACATCATCACCCGGCCTCAAATGCTCGTGTTCGGCCGGCTTCTCTGGTAAGACAAAGCAAGCACTAATCTTCCTATACAGTGGGGGAGATGTGGACCATATTACAGTGAGGGTGATTGTGGATATTACAGTGAGGGTGATTGTGGATATTACAGTAGGGGAGATGTCTGTGGATATTACAGTGGGGGAGATGTCTGTGGATATTACAGTGGGGGAGATGTCTGTGGATATTACAGTGGGGGAGATGTCTTTGGATTTTACAGTGGGGAGATGTCTGTGGATATTACAGTGGGGAGATGTCTGTGGATATTACAGTGGGGGAGATGTCTGTGGATATTACAGTGGGGAGATGTCTGTGGATATTACAGTGGGGGAGATGTCTGGATATTACAGTGAGGGAGATGTCTGTGGATATTACAGTGAGGGTGATTGTGGATATTACAGTGGGGGAGATGTCTGTGGATATTACAGTGAGGGTGATTGTGGAAATTACAGTGAGGGTGATTGTGGATATTACAGTGGGGGAGATTTCTGTGGATATTACAGTGGGGGAGATTGTGGATATTACAGTGGGGGAGATTTCTGTGGATATTACAGTGGGGGAGATGTCTGTGGATATTACAGTGGGGACTATATATGATGGTGATGTATGTACGTTATAATTAATCGAAATTAGTTGATTAATCGATTAAAAAAAGTCTATTAATCACTGTATATATACGTCCTCTTTTTAAAGATGGATATCTCGGTAACGGCAGCAGCTGCTGCCACAACCGAGGTATCCATCTTTTCAGTGGGCGGCCGTGTAAACGATAACGGCGGTCTCCGCGGCGGATTCGCCGCGAGATCGCCGTTATCGGTGGCGGGAGAGGGGCCCCCCGCCGCTTTCCCGCGCCCTCCGCCGCTTACCGTAGCCATCGGTAGCGGCGGAGGAGATCGGGTGCTGCTGCCTAGTGTGTGAGGGCAAGATGGCCCCCACTCATCCTCATAGCTTTGCTGGGCGGAAGTGACGTCAAAACGTCAGTCCCGCCCAGCGTCTTAAAGAGACAATTTTTTTGTTGTCATTTTTTTAAATGACAAATTTTCCTTTTTTTTTTTTTTTTTTCCTTGCATTTAAGTCTAAATATGAGATGTGAAGTCTTTTTGACCCCAGATCTCATATTTAAGAGGACCTGTCATGCTTTTTTCTATTACAAGGGATGTTTACATTCCTTGTAATAGGAATAAAAGTGATACATTTTTTTTTAATAATTATTTCAGTGTAAAAAATTATAAAATCAATAATAATAAATAAGAAAACCCCAAAAAAATATTTTAAAGCGCCCCGTCCCGACGAGCTCGCGCGCAGAAGCGAACGCATACGCGAGTAGCGCCCGCATATGAAAACGGTGTTCAAACCACACAAGTGAGGTATCGCCGCAATCGTTAGAGCGAGAGCAATAATTCTAGCCCTAGACCTACTCTGTAGCTCAAAAAATGCAACCTATAGAATTTTTCAAACGTCGCCTATCGAGATTTTTATGGGTAAAAGTTTGTTGCCATGCCACGAGCGGGCGCAATTTTTAAGCGTGACATGTTGGGTATCATTTTACTCGGCGTAACATTATCTTTCACAATATATAAAAAAATTGGGCCAAATTTATTGTTGTCTTATTTTGTAATTCAAAAATTAAATTATTTTTCCAAAACAAGTGTGCTTGTAAGACCGCTGCGCAAATACGGTGTGACAAAAAGTATTGCAATGACCGCTATTTTATTCTCTAGGGTGTTAGAAAAAAAATATATAATTTTTGGGGGTTTTAAGTAATTTTCTAGCAAAAAAAACTGTTTTAGTCTTGTAAACGCCAAATCTGAAAAACTCCTTCTGTCCTTAAGTGGTTAATCGAACACGGAAATTTTAATCAGTAACAGCCCTATTTTCTTTATGCAGCCATGTGTGTGTCTGCAACCTTATTGGGTTAATTTACTTAAGGGAAAAAAGGATGTTCACTTTGCAAACTCTCCTGTAGTCCAAGGGAGGGGGTGAGCACGACACTCCACACCAGGGAGAAAGCCTTGCATTACTGTGTGGAGTTACAGACAGAACATGAAGTGAGGATTTCTCAGAAGAAATAAGGACATTTAAAAGCAAAATGGAAGGATGAGGTAAGTGAAGGAGGACTGCACTAAGGTAAAGAAAGCTATTTAGGAAAAAAAAATTGTACCTTTACAACCCTTTCTGCTTGCTTGCTTGTTGTGAATGGTCAGCCTGTGGTATACTGTATGTGGCTATACAGAGACATGGCAATTGTGTCTTGATTTGTCTAAAACTAGCATAATTGGGGTGGTAATCATCACTTGTCTATTAAGGCTGTCCATACACACAGGTACTCGATTGTACAGAACAAGATGATCAGGCCTTCACACAATCCTCTATTCACTCACAAAGCACATCTGCTGTTCAGCACAGCCTGGGGTGATCCCTGGTATTGTCTTTACTGTAATGGAATCAACCGACTCTCTGTTATCAGCAGAAAGCAAAGCCATTAAAGCAAAATTTTGCTGCCTTCTATATCTATTGCAGTTGCGGCTTTAAAGCCCCTGGGCATTCACTCAAGCCCACGGCATGCTGAAATTGCTGTGTCAATTTTGCACATTAATATCTTCTGTATTGCCAGCATAAAATGTGCATACCTATAGCCAGATGAAGTATTGATGAAATAGATTTTGTATGAGTCTGTACGTGTTATCATTCTACAGTAAAATAAACCAGCTCAGGAGGGCATCCTTTGACATCACCTGAATTTGGAACCAATACAGTATATGATATTCCTTTACCTGGGAGTATTCCAGTGTCCTTTATTCTCTTCAAGGGTCAATGAAGGCCTCCGGAGTCCATATAGACTGTGCCCGGCAACCTCCTGGGACATGGGGCACAGTAAAACCAACCCTGTCTCACCCTACTCAATACTAGTACATTTTTGGCAGGAAGTTTATATTAATCTTTTGTAGGTGTTTATTATCCTTTGTGTTCATAAATTTATGTTTTTTTTTTCAGCAGCTCTCTTTTATTACCGTATTTTCCGGCGTATAAGACGACTGGGCGTATAAGACGACCCCCTAATTTTCCAGGAAAAATTTTGGTTCTGGGATATACTCACTGTATAAGACTACCCCCTTCTTACTAGTCTTTCTGGAACCTGAGGGGTAGCCAGAACCGCTGACAGAAACAGGCTTTTTCAAATCTCACTGCACTGTGCCATTACATTCCATTCCTCACTGTGCCATTACATTCCATGCCCCCACTGTGCCATCACATGCCCCTCACTGTGCCATCACTTGCCCCTCACTGTGCCATCACTTGCCCCTCACTGTGTCATCACTTGCCCCTCTCTGTGCCATCACTTGCCCCCACTGTGCCTGAACTTGTTGCCCCCACTGTGCCTGAACTTGTTGCCCCCCAGTGCAATCCCCGCAAACACTCACTTTTTTTGCCGGCGGTGACAGTCTCCGTACTGCGAGCGCGAGCGTCAATGATTTGAAAGCCGCGCCTTCTCTTCAGAGTGTTCTGTGATAGGCGGAACACAAATTTTCCCAGCAGCGCCTCTGTTCTGTGTTCCGCCTATCACGGACGTCTTCTCATCTCGTCCGAGCATGAGAAGGCATCTGTGATAGGAGGAACACAGAACAGAGGCGCTGCTGGGAAGATTTGTGTTCCTCCTATCACAGAACACTCTGAGGAGAAGGAGCGTCTTTTAAATCATTGACGCTCGCAGCACGGAGACTGTCACCGCCGGCAAAAAAAGTAAGCACGGAGACCGTACCCGGCGTATAAGACGACCCCCGACTTTGGATGCATGTTTTTGCATCCAGAAAGTCGTCTTATACGCCGGAAAATACGGTAACTGTAAACTGTGTCTGAACATTTAGAAGCCTTTTATTACAAACGCATGTTAGATGCTTTCTATTTGTTTTTGAGAAAATCCAGCCATGTAATCAGGTGAAATGGCTGTGAAGCAAATATTTTTGTTGGCATTGTAGCGAACCAACGAATTTCATATGAGGAACAAAAGTTGTAGACTTCTCTCGGGACAGTGAGCTGGCAGTAAAGGGCACATTTCATATTTTTTTTATTAATTACTGTATGTGTTGAAATCACTTTCCTATTCTCTTATTTTTGCATGCAATAGTCCAATATCCCCACTTTTGTATTGTAATGGCCGGATATCTAACGATTCCACCACCAGGAATAAGTGGTAACTTTTGGGAGGCAATGAAGGCAGGATTGAGGGCTGCAATACTTGCATCTGTAACTTGCCGAAAGAAAATGACTCTAAAGCCTCGTACACACGATAGGTTAAACCTATGAAAACGGTCTGAAGGACAGTTGTCCTAGGTTAACCGATGAAGCTGACTGATGGTCCGTCGTGCGTACACACCATCAGTTAAAAAAACAATTGTGTCAGAACGCGGTGACGTAAATCACAACGACGTGCTGAAAAAAACGAAGTTCAATGCTTCCAAGCATGCGTCGACTTGATTCTGAGCATGCGTGGATTTTTAACTGATGCTTTTGCATACTAACGATCGGTTTTGACCTATCGGTTACCAATCCATAGGTTACATTTTAAAGAAAGTTCTCATTTTTTTAACCTAAGGTTAAATAACCTATGGGGCCTACACACGATCGGTTTGGACTGATGAAAACGGTCCATCAGACCGTTTTCATAGGTTTAACCTATCATGTGTACGAGGCTTTACTAAATAAATTATAGGAGGTTTGTCACAAGACAAGGAAGATATACTGTACATAAAATAAAAACAGGATACGTCTGATTTTAATAGAACAGCATGGCTTTAAGTCAAACACTTCTGTGATCATTGGCTAACCTAATACACCAGGTTCTGGGGGGGAAAAATTACTTTTAAAACATTTGACATAAATCAGGTTGAATATAGCAAACTTAAGGCCTCGTACACACGACCGAGTTTCTCGGCAAAAACCAGCAAGAACCTGGGAGCAGGGGCGGACTGACAACTCATGGGGCCCCCGGGCAATAGAAGATTATGGGGCCCCCGGGTTTACAGATGGCTGTCACACCAGGAGTAAGTAACAAACAAAAGAACATATAGAGTACAACAGTCAGGATGAGCTCCACGCTCACATCAGAGTCCCAACATTCTCCATATACATCACAGTCCCCAAGTGTGCCACCTTACGGCAGAACTGCACAAGTGAGTCGTAGAGCCAGCGGAATAGTGAACTGCTGTGGTTGGCCTCAGATTGGGCAGCGGGGCATGTGAATAAAGGCCACGCTTAAAGGTTGCCATGATGTCACTGCACAGGTGTGCACCTAGCCCTGCCCTTCTGCCTGATCCAAGGTCGAGCTCTGCAGTGCACCAATCACATGGCTCCAAATGGTAACAAGTGCATTTTTCACAAGCATGCGATTGTTAGCTCGACTCCTGTTGAGCAGCAGTGGGCATACATGGAACATACTGTATACACAAACGCATGCACAGTATACATACACACGCATACACTATACATACATACACATATACAGTATACACACACACTCAGTGCCGATCCTGACCTCCCTGGGACCCTAAGCAAAATTCTGCTAAGGGGCCCTCTACGGTGGTAAGAAATGGGCGTGTTTACGGAAAATAGTGGGCCTAGCTTACATGGGCGTGGCTCGCGGGTGTGGTTAGAGTCTGAGGGGTAGAGGGAGAGAAAAAAAGTGGAGAAAGAAAAAAAAAGAGGAGAAAGAAAAAAAGAGGAAAAAGAAAGAAAAAAAGAGGAGAAAGAAAGAAAAAAAGAGGAGAAAGAAAGAAAGCCCAGATCTTACACTACAATAGAAATATGTGTATTCCAGAAAGTTTAACAAATCAGCAGATAAAGATCCTCCAAACACCTGGTGTTAGCGCTTTAATCATCCCGGCACCATGGTTATTATGGTGTCAGGATGATTGCAGCACATTATTTCTATTATTACATTGTTATATAAAATGAAATTATTCAACTCACCCGGAGTCCCTCCTTACATCAGGCATTCCCAGCGAAGTCCCTCCTTACATCAGGTGTCCCCAGTGGAGCCCCTCCTTACATCAGATGTCCCCAGTGGAGCCCCTTCTTACATCAGGTGTCCCCAGTGGAGCCCCTCCTTACATCAGGTGTCCCCAGAGGATGCCCCTCCTTACACCAAGTGTCCCCAGCGGAGCCGCTCCTTACATTGAGTATTCCCAGCAGAGTCCCCCTAACACCAGGCATTCCCAGCAGAGTCCCCCTAACACCAGGCATTCCCAGCAGAGTCCCCCTTACACCAGGCATTCCCAGCAGAGTCCCCCTAACACCAGGCATTCCCAGCAGAGTCCCCCTTACACCAGGCATTCCCAGCAGAGTCCCCCTTACACCAGGCATTCCCAGCGGAGCCCCCCATACATCAGGCAATCCCAGCCCCGACTTACATCATCAGGTATCAAGCCATAGCAGCAGAGATTCTCTCCGCCGCCATTACAGTACAGAGTGGACAGGAGTGTGGAGAGGCGGCCGGTTGGCTGCCAATAGGAATTGAGCTGCGGCATCGCCCACCCTCGCCCCTTTCCCACATCATTTCACAGACAGACATCAGCGGGGCAGGAGGTGGGTGGTGCCACAGCTCAATTCCTATTATTTGGTCTACAAGAAAAAGGCGGCCGGCAAAGAAATTGTCTCCGCCCGGCCACGGACCGCTGGCAGCGGTGACGGCGGCTGCGGGGAAGAATCGGGGGCCCCCGAGTATTACTCGGGCCCTACGCAGCTTGTGTAGCTAGCGTATGGGGCGAATCTGCCCTGCCCACACTATACATACACACACACACAGTATATACGTACACTATACATACACACACATACAGTGTATGTATGTGTATATATATATATATACACACACACTCTCTATATATACACATACAGTATATACGCACTCTATACATACACACATAGTATATACGTACACTATACATACACACACACATACAGTATATATATATACATACACACATGGGCGTAGGAACCGGGGGGGACGGGGGGGACGAATCCCCCCCAGGAAATAATGCGGGGGGGACAGGTATTGTAAAATCCCCCCC
Organism: Rana temporaria; assembly: GCF_905171775.1. Classification (NCBI taxonomy): domain Eukaryota; kingdom Metazoa; phylum Chordata; class Amphibia; order Anura; family Ranidae; genus Rana; species Rana temporaria. The sequence continues at coordinate 173,557,838 of NC_053495.1, forward strand.
AGGTTAGGAGGACTTGTGTCATTTTTCTGAACTCCGTTACCGTTATTGTCACCGCCATTTTGCGGCAGATGGCGCCCTGGGATTGGGCGAATGTGATCATGTGCTCTGGCGTGGTTGGCCAGTCCTTGAACGCGGGCGGCGCATGTGCGAAGGCAGCCCGCGCATCTGTAAGCCGCCGCCGTCTTCTCCACCCTTCCTCTCTGACCGGACCTGGAAATGCTCAGAGCCTTCATCTGGGACCGGGAAGTGGAACAACTCGATGGACAACAAAAAGTGAGTCACGAGTGAGGGAGGCAGAGCAACCGCCGGTCAGCAGCAGCAGTTAAAAGTTGGGGAGAGGAGAGTATAGACAGCGAGACCGTTACATGCCAAAAGTCCCCTCCCCTCAGGAATCAGATTAATGATTTACTGAGCTTCATAATGTTATCCCTCAGGGCTTTCAGCATCATGTAAGGGGTTAAATTATGAATCCTGCTAGGTATTTGGCATGTCGAATTCCCTGAGGGATACATCATATAGCAGGATTATTTAACCCCTTGGGGTTAATCCTGCTATATAATGCATCCCTCAGGGAATTCGACATGCCAAATACCTAGCAGGATTCATAATTTAACCCCTTACATGATGCTGAAAGCCCTGAGGGATAACATCATGAAGCTCAGTAAATCCATTAATTCGATTCCTAAGGGGGGGCTTGGAGGGGGCTTTTGGCATGTAACGGTCTCTGTCAGTACTATCTGTGCATTAACACGTGGCGTGACTCTCCTAGCGGCTGATAACCCCCGCTAGCGGCTGATAAAGGGTTAATACCACCCGCAATTCGCCTCTGCAGAGGCGCATTGCGGGTGGTATTACCGCGGTTTCCCATTGTTTTAAATGGGAAGGAGCGGTATACATACCGCTCCAAAGATGCTGCTTGCAGGAGATTTTTTTCTCTCCTGCCAGCGCATCGCCTCAGTGTGAAAGCCCTCGGGCTTTCACATTGAGAAGGCTGGGCAGGAGTTTTTCAGGCGGTATAGCAGCGCTATTTTTAGCGCTGTACCGCCTGAAAAACTCCTCAGTGTGAAAGAGGCCTTACTGCTGCTGATCGGCGGTTGCTCTGCCTCCCTCACAGGCTTACATGCTGAAAGCCCTGAGGGATAACATCATGAAAATCAGTAAATTATTAATCCGGTTCCTGAGGATTAATAATTGCATCTATTGACATTCATTTATTTATTCATTTAGCGCTGTACTTCATTTTACATATTTCAGTGTAGGTGTATGTGTCAGGTAGGTGTCGGGGGTCAGTGTATGTGTCAGGTAGGTGTCGGGGGTCAGTGTATGTGTCAGGTAGGTGTCGGGGGTCAGTGTAGGTGTCGGGGGTCAGTGTATGTGTCAGGTAGGTGTCGGGGGTCAGTGTAGATGTCGGGGGTCAGTGTATGTGTCAGGTAGGTGTCGGGGGTCAGTGTATGTGTCAGGTAGGTGTCGGGGGTCAGTGTATGTGTCAGGTAGGTGTCGGGGGTCAGTGTAGGTGTTGGGGGTCAGTGTATGTGTCAGGTAGGTGTCGGGGGTCAGTGTAGGTGTCGGGGGTCAGTGTATGTGTCAGGTAGGTGTCGGGGGTCAGTGTAGGTGGCGAGTAAAAATGCTGTCCCCCCCAGATTTGTAAGGGTTCCTACACCCATGCATACACACACACTCTCTATATATACACATACAGTATACATACTACAGCATTTTTCACCCAAAAGTGTGCTTGATTGAACACACTGCTGCCCCCATCTCCTGACATGCTGGGACTTGTAGTTCCCCAGCAGCTCACAGGCACATTAGTTGGAAATACAGGAGAGGAGAGGAGTGCCTGTGTAGTGGTGGGCAGCTAATGAGTAGGGAGATGTAGTTAGTAGATATTGGGGAGACATTCAGGACATGTTCTTCCTCCAGGAGCATTGCACTTATTACACACAAAATCGATCTTATAGTCAGGAAGAGCCATGCTAGAGGTAACACATCCCCTCCCTCTCTGCTCTCCAGGGGAATCCACTGACAAGAATCCATCTTGTAAAACTCAGCCAGTTTACCTCATCAGGCAGCAGTCCGTCCCACACTGTAAGCTGTCCCCGCCTCCCTCTCCTCTAGCAGTCGGACTCTGTCTGCATCTCCTGCTACTGTGTCAAAATAGCCGCGCTGTGGAAGGGGGCGTGTACAACATGTTCCTATTGGCTGAGGGGGCAGTGCAGAGGCGGGGCAGCTATAATCTTAGGATTTCTACATCAAAATAGTGTCGGTGTCAGGCATTTCAGGAACAGATGTAAAAAAAACACTGTTTTTTACATTCTGTCCCTAGTTTTACCGAGGCTGGCCACCCTGATGGGGCCCCCTAGTGGCACGGGCCCTCGGTCACTGCCCGAATGACCGAATGGTCAGTCCGCCCCTGCCTGGGAGATATTTTTTTGCCGAGGAAACCGGTCGTGTGTACATTTTCGTCGAGGAAACTGTCGAACCTCATCGAGCCAAAAAGAGAGCAAGTTCTCTATTTTCTCGACGGGAGTCTGATTTGGCTCGTCGAGATCCTTGACAGGCTGGTTTTCGACGAGAAACTCGAACGTCTGTATGCTAAAAAACCCGCGCTTGCTCAGATTAAAGTATGAGACGGGAGTAAAAGTAGCATTTGTAATGGAGATAACACCTTTTTAAAGCTGTAACAGACTGAAAAGTACAAATCGTCTCTTACCAAACTTTTATTTAACACGCAAACACATGAAATTAGCAAAAGCAGCCCCAAGAGTTTAGCCAGTGGAATCGAACTTCCCCTGCCGTTGTATGTGTTGTATGTCACTGCGTTTGAGAACGAGGAGATTTTGGCTTGACTGTGTGTACGCAAAGCAAGCCTGTCGAGTTCCTCGACAAGCCTAACAAGGAACTCGACGAGGAACTCGATGTGTTTCGCCCGTCGAGTTTCTCGGTCGTGTGTACGAGGCCTCAGAGAGATCGTGACGACCAATAATTGGAAAATTACAGCAGTGCTGGAGCATACCCGATTGGATTCCTTCTGTGCCACATATGGCTTTGTTGGCCCTGGATGCAGAGAAGGCTTTCGACAATGTAAATTGGAAAAAGTTGTGGAAGGTGCTGAGGAGTATGGGCATCACAGGTACATTTCTAGAATACATTTAGACTATGTATTTGGCCCTTAAGGCCCAGATATTCAGGTCTGGGTCTCTTTCTATTCCCTTTGAAATACAAAAATGCAGACACCAAGACTTCCCCCAAATTTAACATGTTCTCCTAGGAAGAAGAGAGAGAGCCGGGTGACGTTACTTCTGGTCGCGGCTGAGACCGGAAGTCTCCTATGTTCGTTACGCTGTCTGTCGGATACTTTTAATGTACCGTATTTATCGGCGTTCATCAGGACCGCTCAGGGAACCGATCGATTAGTGCTGGAAACATCAGAGATGCTCATTGATTGGATTTATGAGGCGAGAGGCTGGGGGAAACGGTGGCACACACAGTAGATGGTGGAGAATCTCTGGATATTGGCACTCTGCACTTTATCTGTGATGAACTTTATTGCACGTTGTGGATTAATTAATTAATTTTTACAATTTTTTGGCACTTTTTATGGGACTATTTATTTTTGATGAATTAGCAACCTTTTTGCACCAAAAAAAATTCTGCCATATTTTGGGGAAATTCACTAATTGCTATTTGTACATTGGACGCCGGGCAATGTATTTGAATATCTGCATCATTGCTATCATTTGCACAGGTTTATTTGCACTAGTCTTTTGTTAGTTATTTATTCACAGTTTTAGAGATTATTATTTTTATGTAGTAAGTGCCACATTCCTTTTGTTGCCATTTAGCTTTAGTGTGAGAACACCTTTTTTATGTTGGCAGCTGCTCGATTTAGATATTGTTATTGGTTTGCGCATTAGTATCCACTGTCTACAAACATTTTCATAGAGCTTTTGATAAGATCCTTTATCTCTTCAACTTCATCCCAGAGGTTATGTGTAAGCCACACTGAGATCAAATTAGTTGTATTTTCTGAAGACATCGTTCTAATTCTATCCGGTTTTACAAATCAAATTACTAGTGTAACCAGGGCCGGGGCAAGGGGGCAGGAGCCCACAAGTGAACCAGCCTAACATTTCTTCTTGGTGGGGGAGCTAACGTTTAGACTCTGAGACCTGCAGGATGATTGGGTCTACCTAAAGTGGCACTGTTATGTATTATATTGCTGATTTCTTATATGTGGTTCTCTTTTGTGTACATCAGATGTTGATTTTTCATGAAAAATTATAATTTTTCATCAAAAGTGGTGTGTTTATACTTTGTGTGACAACCAAGACTCAGAAGGACTGGCTTATAGATTTTGGGTTGCCACTTTTTCAGGCTTAAAGCAGTAGTAAACCCGCACATAAAAAAAAAGCCCTGCAAGGCAAAGGCATAATGAGCTAGTATGCAGCACATACTAGCTCATTATGAAATACTTACCTCAGAACGAAGCCCCCGTATCGGAGCCCGGTCCACGCCGTGGGAGCCGACATCTTGCCAGATGGTACAGTGTGGTGAGGCAATGGCACAGTGTGGTGAGGCAATGGCACAGTGAGGTGAGGCAATGGCACAGTGAGGGGTCGTCTTATACGGTGAGTGCCTCTTCTTTAGCTCTTTTACGAGGGGGGGCTGCTTCTTCGATGTCTTCGGTGGGGGGGGATGTGCAGGTCTTCACCGCCGTCTGGTTCTTTTCCGCCGGGGGCCCGCTTTCTTCTTCAGCTTTTTTACAGCGGCCCCCTCCCGGGCTTCTCCTTCGATGTCTTGGGGGGGGGGGGTGTGCAGGTCTTCACCGCGGTCTGGTTCTCTTCCGCCGAGGGCGCTTTCTTCTTTAGCTCTTTTTTAGATCTTTTTCTTCGATGTTGACACATCACTTCCTCCCGATGTAATGCCGTGTGCGCGGCTCGCACCAATTTATATAGGCCTTTTATGACGTCACAGTCCCATCATGCTCCGGGCGCCCGAAGCATGATGGGACTGTGACGTCATAAGAGGCCTATATAAATCGGTGCGAGCCGCGCACACGGCATTACAGCGGGAGGAAGCGATGTGTCAACATCAAAGAAGAAGGCAAAAGGCAGAAGGAGACAGAAGCCCGGGCACCCCCCGCCGAAGACGTCGAAGGAGAAGCCTGGGAGGGAGGCCGCTGTAAAAGAGCTAAAGAAGAAAGCGCCCACCCCCCGGCGGAGGAGAACCAGACGGCGGTGAAGACCTGCACATCCCCCCCCCCTGCCGAAGACATTGAAGAAGCAGCCACCCCTCGTAAAAGAGCTAAAGAAGAGAGGGGAGGCACCAGAGCTGACTAATAGATTACTTGAATAACCCTGTGTAGTATTTTTTTTTACATATTTTTTTCCGCCAGGTGAATGGGTAGGGGTACGATGTACCCCATACTCATTCACTCAGGGTGGGGGGCCGGCATCTGGGGGCCCCCTTATTAAAGCTTATATAAGCTCCCCTCCCACAGACCCCGACAACCAACGGCCAGGGTTGTCAGGAAGAGGCCCTGTCCTCATCGACATGGGGACAGGTGCTTTGGGGTGGGGTGGCCACAGGGCGCCCCCCTGCCTCAAAGCACCTACCCCCCCATGTTGAGGGCATGTGGCCTGGCACGGTTAAGGAGGGGGGGGCGCTCGCTCGTCCCCACCCCTTTCCTGACCGGCCGGGCTGCTGCTCGGATACGGGTCTGGTATGGATTTTGGGGGGAACCCCACGCTGTTTTTTTGGCGTACGAGGTGTCTCCTTAAAATCCATAGCAGATCCAAGGGCCTGGTATGCTCCTGTAGGGGGAACCCATGCCGGTTTTTTATTTGAAATTTGGCGTGGAGTTCCCCCTCAAGATTCATACCAAACGCAGTGCTTGGTATTGACAGGGATCCAAGTCGGATCCCCGTTCAATATCGTGCCGCGGCTAAACGCAACCGCAGCTAAAAGCATTGTACAAATGCAGCTGATCGCTGTGCCTGGAGTCTTGAATTCCAGCAAAACATAAACATGCTTTTAGCTGCGGCAAAACAGCCGTTCGTCTAAAAGGGGCCTAAAGATAAATTTAGACAAATGCAAGGAAATGTTTTTAGCAACAAAAAAAAAAGCCCTAAAAATGGATATCAATTACAACCCATACTGTGACGTTAAGCCAAATTATGGGCCAGATTCTCGTACATCCGCGTATCTTTGCGTGGGCGTAACGTATCCGATTTACGTTACGCCTCCGCAACTTAGGCGGGCAAGTGCTGTATTCTCAAAGCACTTGCTCCGTAAGTTGCGGCAGCGTAGCGTAAATCAGCCGGCGTAAGCCCGCCTAATTCAAATGTGGGACAGGGGGGCGTGTTTTATGTTAATGTTCTGTGACCCGACGTGATTGACGTTTTTCACGAACGGTGCATGCGTCGTCCGTGGAAATCTCCCAGTGTGCATTGCTCCTAATACGCCGCAAGGACGTATTGGTTTTGACGTGAACGTAAATTACGTCCAGCCCCATTCACGGACGAGTTACGCAAACGACGTAAAATTTTCAAATTTCGGCGCGGGAACGAAGGCCATACTTAACATTGGTACGCCGCACTTACGCCACCATATAGCAGGGGTAACTTTACGCCAGGAAAAGCCGAACGTAAACGGCGTAACTGTAGTGCGTCGGCCGGGCGTACGTTCGTGAATTTGCGTATCTAGCTGATTTACATATTTCGATGCGTAAATCAGCGTACACGCCCCTAGCGGCCAGCGTAAATATGCAGTTACGATCCGACGGCGTAAGAGACTTACGCCTGTCGGATCTAAGGGAAATCTATGCGTAACTGATTCTAAGAATCAGGCGCATAGATACGACGGCGCAACTCAGAGATACGACTGCGTATCTGGAGATACGCCGTCGTATCTCTTTTGAGAATCTGGCCCTATATTTGTAAGTCCTTATTCCTAGCAACATGCAAGATTAATATGCTTTGGATATTCTTGCTTTATTTGATTTAGTGACCTTAGAACTGCAAGCATAGAAGGATCTTATTGTATCTTTCTTGGGTAGGTGCCACCTAGTCAACATACGTTTTTCTAAATATACAATATATCTTTAAATACATATAAAGCTCAGACAGATTTCTGCATGATGATCTGGAGAGGTAAAAAAAAAATAGCTCTAGCCAGACTGCTGTTAAGCTTTGTGGCATGTGGGAGCCAACCTGGCCAACATTCAAATGTATAATTTTTCTAGTTTACAGTATTTCAACATGCTAGATCAGCAACTCAGCATACTGCACCAACACAGCAGACAGATAGGGGTTTATTTACAAAAGGCAAATCCACTTTGCACTTGGAAGTGCCGTCGCTCTAAATCTAATGCCGCATACACACCATCACTTTATGTGATGAAAAAAAAAAACATTTTCTGTGAAGTAAAAAATGACATTTTCGAAACTTCAATTTTCAAAGACGAAGTTGCCTACACACCATCGTTTTTCTCACAATGTTCTAGCAAAGCGAGGTTACGTTCCACCACGTTTTTCCATTGAAGCTCGCTTCATAAGTAGCTTCTGGACATGCGCGGATGAAAAAACGTCGTTTTAAAAAACGTTTTTGCTACACACGGTCAATTTCTGTGAAGTAAAAGTTGACGTTTTGAAAAACGACACATAAAATTGAAGCATGCTTCAATTTTTTTTGGTCGTTTTTTAGAAGACATAAAACGATGTTTTCCCCCACACACGGTCAATTAAAGTGACGTTTTTAAATACGTCATTTTTTTTCATCACATAAAGTGATGGTGTGTACGCGGCATTAGGGGTAGATCTGAAATGAGGGGAAGCTATGCTGATTTTATCATGTGCAAGCTAAAATGCTTTTTTTTATTTTCCTTGCATGTCCCCCTCGGATCTACATCGACTTTACGTCCAAGTGCACTTATAGTGCAAAGTGGATTTGCCTTTCGTAAATAACCCCCATAGTATCATAATAGTCCATTTTAGGGGTATACAAAATATTCAGCATCTTTTAGACCAACATGGCAACCTTATGCCTTTCCCTTCTCTACAACATAAATGTGGGAGTGGGATATTGCGTTTGCATTTCCTACAAAATGAACAGATTAGGCATTTTATTGCTTCCACAATTTACCCTGTCAGAGACTTTATTCACAGGCTAGACTATGCAGAGATCTGAAGAAAACCCAAAGGAAAGGAAAATCATTTAATGGTTCTATCAGACCATAAGAAATATGAAGAGCTCTGCTTTTTTAATTACTTCTCTACCATAAAGTATATAATAATCTAAAGGTACATATAGAGTAGCATAAGACGTGGCAAGAAGAAAGCCAATGTTAAAAGAAAGCCATAAGAAGTCTTGTTTGCAGTTTGCGAGAAGCCATGTGGGGGACACAGCAAACATGTGGAAGAAGGTGCTCTGGGCAGATGAGACCAAAATTGAACTTTTTGGCCTAAAAGCAAAATGCTATGTGTGGTGGAAAACTAACACTGCACATCACCCTGAACACACCATCCCCACTGTGAAACATGGTGGTGGCATAATCATGTTGTTGGGATGCTTTTCTTCAGCAGGGACAGGGAAGCTGGTCAGAGTTGATGGAAAGATGAATGGAGCCAAATACAGGGCAATCTTAGAAGAAAACCTGTTAGGCCGCGTACACACGGTAGGTCCATCCGATGAGAACGATCCGATGAAGCAGACTGATGGTCTGATGTGCCTACACACTATCAGTTAAAATCGATCGAGTCCAACGTGGTGAGGTAAAACACAACGACGTGCAGAGAAAAATGAAGTTCAATGCTTCCAAGCATGCGTCGACTTGATTCTGAGCATGCGCGGGTTTTGAACCGATGCTTTTGCGTACTAACCATCGGTTTTGACCTATTGGTTAGGCGTCCATCGGTTGAATTTTAAAGCAAGTTCTACATTTTTGGACCGAGGGATAACTGACCAATGGGGCCCACACACGGTCGGTTTGGACCAATGAAACTGAACTTCAGTCTGTTTTCATCGGTTTTGTCCGATCGTGTGTACAGGGCCTTAGGCCGCGTACACATGGTCGGTCCAAACCGATGAAAGCGGCCTGAAGTCCAGTTTCATCGGTCCAAACCGACCGTGTGTACGGCCCATCGGTCTATTGTCCTTCGAACAAAAATGAGAGAACTTGCTTTAAAATCGAACCGATGGACGGCTGACCATCGGTCAAAACCGATGGTTAGTACGCAAAAGCATTGGTTCAAAACCCGCGCATGCTCAGAATCAAGTCGACGCATGCTTGGAAGCATTGAACTTCATTTTTTTCAGCACGTCGTGTGTTTTACGTCACCGCGTTCTGACCCGATCAGTTTTTGAACTGATGGTGTGTACGCACATCAGACCATCGGTCTGCTTCAGCGGTGAACCGGTGAAAACGGTCCGTAGGACCATTCTCATCGGATGTATCCACCGTGTGTACGCGACCCTAGAGTTTGCAAAAGACTTGAGACTAGAGTGGAGGTTCACCTTCCAGGAGTACAATGACCCTAAACATACAGCCAGAGCTACAATAGAATGGTTTTTTATATCAAAGCATCCTGACACCCCCCCCCCCCCCAGGTGCTAGAGAGTCAGCTGTGTGTTTGTCTAAAGGGGATATCAGCTGGTTTCCTGAAGAGCTCAGTCTGTCTGATTCTGTGTGAGGGGACTCTGCTCTTGTGGCTCTAAAGAAAGGAGTTTGAATTTACCTGTTTCTACTACAAAGCCAAGTCCACAGTTTGCTGTAAAGCAAGGGCTTCTGCTTCAGCTGTTCAAAAAAGGAGTCTACGGTTCTCATCATTCTATTTTTGGAATATCCCACTTATTTTCCCTCAGCCCTATCAAGTTCTCCAAAAATAAAAACTACAAAAACACCCCTAGACTTGTCATTGAGGAAAAGTGTGACTGAGATCATGTGCCAGGCTACGGGGCAATCCACTGGGGAAGAACCTGGGCAAATTTCCAGCGGCTCCTATGGGAGTAAGCGCCTCATTTTTATTGTTTGTGCCATAGTTAAATTTTTATATTATTAACCACTTAAGGACCGGACCAATACGCTGCTAAATGGCCCAAGGGGTTTTTACAATTCAGCACTGCGTCGCTTTAACAGACAATTGCGCGGTCGTGCGACGTGGCTCCCAAACAAAATTGGCGTCCTTTTTTCCCCACAAATAGAGCTTTCTTTTGGTGGTATTTGATCACCTCTGCGGTTTTTATTTTTTTGCGCTATAAAAAAAAATAGAGCGACAATTTTGAAAAAAATGCAATATTTTTTACTTTTTGCTATAATAAATATCCCCCAAAAATATATATAAAAAAATGTTTTTTCCTCAGTTAGGCCGATACGTATTCTTCTACATATTTTTGGTAAAAAAAATCGCAATAAGCGTTTATCGGTTGGTTTGCGCAAAATGTATAGCGTTTACACAATAGGGGATATTTTTTTTGCATATTTTTTGCATTTTTTTTACTACTAATGGTGGCGATCAGCGATTTTTTTTTGTGACTGCGACATTATGGCGGACACTTCGGACAATTTTGACATATTTTTGGGACCATTGTCATTTTCACAGCAAAAAATGCATTTAAATTGCATTGTTTATTGTGAAAATGACAGTTGCAGTTTGGGAGTTAACCACAGGGGGCGCTGTAGGAGTTAGGGTTCACCTAGTGTGTGTTTACAACTGTAGGGGGGTGTGGCTGTAGGACTGACGTCATCGATCGAGTCTTCCTACAAAAGGGATCACTCGATCGATGCATCCGCCACAGTGAAGCACGGGGAAGCCGTGTTTACATACGGCTCTCCCCGTTCTTCAGCTCCGGGGAGCGATCGCGACGGAGCGGCTATAAACGAATAGCCGCGCCGTCGTCCCGGATCGCTCCCCGCGGGAATCCGACCGCCGCATGTAGCGGGGGGGGGGTCCCGATCGGACCTCCGACCCATGTCTAGGCAGGGACGTACAGGTACGCCAATGTGCCTGTACGTGCCATTCTGCCGACGTACATATACATGCGGCGGTCTGGAAGTGGTTAAGGAGCTACAGCTGGGCAGGGCTGTCTTAATAGCATCATGGGCCCTTGGGCAAAGTAATGCTCTGGGGCCCCTACAATGGAGACAGGTAAACAGATATCAAGTAGGTAGGAGGCACCTTTTGGGTGGAGCTCCGCATTAACTACATGAACAATCATTCTGTGCAGCAAAGAAACAGTGGGGAAAATACTACTAAGCAACAAAGCTGTCCTGTGCATATAATATATCTGCTAGATTGATGCCTCCCCAGCACTCTGACCCCTCTACACCCCAGATATCCCCCCATCACTCTCAGTGCCATCATGGGGCCCCCAATTTCGGGGCAGCGTGGGCTCAAGGAACAGCTGCTTTGGGGAAAGTGCAGGGGCCCCCCATGCAGCTGGGGCCCCTGGGCAGTGCCCAGGTGTGCCCTCTCATTTAGACAGCCCTGCAGTTGGGTGAAAAATGTTTACATGGAGAGTGCGGAAACTATTATTATTTTATATGTATCATTAAATACACAAGGCATGTGTGCTTGTTTGGTTTTCAGTTGGTTAGCTTTGAGGAAGCTAATAAAATACAATGTAGCATTGTACTGTATGTGAACCAGGGAAGAAAAGAAAAGGAAAGAGCATTTGTGAGGTTTGTGAGAGCTGTTGTGAGATGCACATCATTTTTGTCCCTCTAAACAGCAAATATCACAGCAACCAATACACACTCTACATTTGGGCTGCATTATTGTACTATGTATACATTTAGTGCTGCTTGATAAAATGATTGCTTCCAAGCTTTACCCCACATTCAAGCGTGCCAATTTGGTTAGTTCTGAATGTAAATAAATGTCTAAGTTCCCAAGTCCCAAATCCGCCTCTCAGGTCCTCCTCCGGTGCTGTCAATAAGAACTAATTCTTCTCAGGAAATGTAGCAAAATTGAAAAGCCAAACCACACTAAATATCATACTGTTGAATTGAGTTTAATTAGTGTAGCTGGCTTCCAACACAGTCCCCACCCCAGGCCACGACCCTTTTTACACATTTCACCCCAATTGGGCTTCTTCGAGGTCAACAAATAAGCCTGATCAGGGTGAACGGTGTCAGAGGGGCATGATCTAAAGTGGGGACTTGGAAACCAGATACACTGATTAAACTGAACAGTATGACTAGAGTGTGGTTTGGCTTTTCAATTTTTCTATGTAAATAAATGCATGTTTACATTTTTTTTTTAATATATTTTGTGCTCTTGCTACAGTTACTTTTTTGGGAGCTTCCAATCAAAAAGCAGCCACATGAATCAAGTTAGTAGTTTTTGGTCTTAAAAAAAAAAGCACAGAATGCAAATTCTTGTGTTTGTGAACCTGGAAGTGCTGAGGACTAAGGTTCAGTGCCAGAGGAGAAGACAGGGGTCTTCATATGTAGCACGCAATGGGGAAACATCAGTGGCCTCTATAAAGTGAACCTTCTACCAGCTGTGTACAATGGCACCACAGGGCCTGTCAGCCTCATTATGACAGTAGTCCATTCAAGTGAAAAATAATATAGCCATGACTAAGCACTGACTGTAAGTGCGAAACGCGTCGGCCATACTGTATCTTGTTGGTTTGCAGTGACTGTTTGTGCAGTTGAAAAATAAAAAGACAACTTTTTTAAGTGATTTTGGAGTGCGGCTGTCCAGTTCTCGTCCATTTATTTGCTATCATTAGCATTGCCAGCACCTTGGTGGTTCAACAACCCTTGATTGCTCACGGGGCTCACCTGGAGCGGTGAGATATCTGTCTGTTTGAAAAATAATATAATAGACACTTATGGGCAGTAGCGGCTGGTGTTTTTTTTTCTTTTGGCAGGGCCGCAAACAACCCAGCAGTAACCCCCCCCCCCCCCCGGGCAGTGGGGACATCAAAGCCCCGTAATCCCGTAATTACCCCATCTAGTAAGCGGGTGGCAGCCTCCTTCCTTCCTCCTCCTGTGGATCATGTTGGCTTCCGCCGTGCATCTCCCTCCTCATCCAATGGGATCGCCTGTCCATTCAGCCAATCGGGAAATGGGTATCTGACCTGCGCTTCCTGATTGGTGGAGAGGCAATTTAGATTTAGAATAGTAAATATTCATTCACTATTCTAACACACCTGGGGGGCTTCTGTGTTGGTCGGTGAACCACAAAGGGGTTAATATGGATTCTACTACTGTTCCAAATTGTAAAGTTTAGATTACATTTGCGTGCACGGCTAGGAATAACTCACTGACACAACCGTCTCAGTTGAACTACACCGTTATCTCTGCTTTATCTCTGCTTTATTGCAGGCAATTCAAACTTTTACACACAGCATTATACTTCACTATTATGTTAATGTAACTAGAAAGCGCATCTGATTGGCTGAGATACAAGAAGAGTACAAAAATGGGATGTCAAGCTTAGTCGTCCCTCTGATCTGTCTTCATTTACGCATTCCTAAAGATGTGTGGAAGAGGGGGGCATCCGCCATTTTCTGTCTCTTTGTAACAAGCGCCGCTGCGCTGCTGCTCCTCTCTCTCTGTGTGGGCGCTTCAGCACCGTAGTGTGTTCCGCGGTGGAACGCATACGGCGCTCGTGCGATGACGTCATCGCCCGGCGCTGTGATGCGTTCCAGCCTGGAATGCGAAAGTGCGTCTTATACAGCACTCTATTTGAATTCTGACCTGATCTCCTGCCTATAAAGGCCTGCATAGGAGATACAGGTGTTGTTCTATTATTGCCAGCCGTATACCAGCCGTATGTAAGTTGTGGAGCAGTGCTAGTGTGAGCTACAGCTTGTCAGCATGGAGGCCCTGTTACACCAGCCGCTTCTTCAGCTCACTATGCTGCAACACCGTTCCTGGAAACCACTACTCCTTTGCTGCTGATGTCTTCTCTGCAATACAGCTCTCTGCAAAGCAACTAGAGGGCATTTTGGCAACCATCCTCTTTCAAGAGAACTTGTCTCCTATCTCTAGAAGCTACAAACGGATAAGTAAGCATTGCTACATTTATAGTCCTATAGATCTACTATTAATGTTTCAACTGCTACCATAATGTTACTACATATGCCGTCTGCATATCAACATGTTATATGGGAGATACTACTATTCTAAACCCTGCTTTCTAAATACTACTTAAAGGCTCAGCAAGCCACAAGATACCAATGCTATGTCTATCTAATATATACATCTATAAATACCTCATCTATGCATAATACATACCTGAGCTAAACAGCCTCTCTCATGCAACTAATAATGAGCTATACTGCCTCTCTCAAGCAATAATAATGTCTCAATAGGAATTACTTCAATATACTACTATAATTCCTTAACTACTTTATTACATAAAGCAGGTGCTACTATGTTACTATAGTATGTGTGGTATACAAGTACCCAGTTTACTACAACTCTCAAATAATACGAGCTTGGCATAAGTACAAATGTCTTATAGGCCTCGACCTAATAGTTTGAACTTTTCTTGGCTAAGGCCTTGTACACACGACGGAGGAACTCGTCGTAAATGAAACATCGTTTTCCTCAACGAGTTCCTTGTTAGGCTTATCGAGAAACTTGACAAGCTTGCTTTGCGTACACTCTGTCAAGATCAAATCTCCTTGTTCTCAAACGCGGTGACGTACAACACATACAATGGCAGGGGAAGTTCGATTCCACTGGCACAACCCTGGGGGCTGCTTTTGCTAATCTCATGTTACTGCGTGTTAAGTAAAAGTTTGGTAAGAGACGATTTGCACTTTTCAGTCTGTTACAGCGTGACAAATGTGCTATCTCCATTACAAACGCTACTTTTACCGAAGGTGCGCTTCAGTCTCATACTTTATTCTGAACATGCGTGGGTTTCTTAGCATACACACGATCGTGTTTCTCATCGAAAACCAGCCCGACGAGGAACACGACGAGGAAATTGAGACTCCTGTCGAGGAAAACTTGTTCTCTTTTTTTCTCGTCGAGTTCCTCAACAGTTTTCTCAATGAAAAACATACACACGACCGTTTTCCTCGGCAAAAAAGCTCTGCTACCAAGTTTCTTGATGGATTATGTCGAGGAAAACGGTTGTGTGTACGAGGCCTAAGGGTTGTTGCTATTTCGTGGCATCTCCCTTAGTAACCCAATACATCCCTGCATGCTGCAGGTGATATGATGTAGTGAACCTCCAAACTCCTGCTGCTAGGAGCAACGCCTGGGTTCCCTACTGATAATCCTGCACATGTAGAGGTGTATTGGAATATAGTCCTTGAAGCTAAAATATATATTTTAATCGCTACGGCCTGGTCGCATGTTGTAATGCTTCCATCCTTAGTAAATCAACGACCTTCTATATGTGACAGAAATATGATGTAGAGACCCTCCAAACTCCTGTTGCTAGGAGTGACGCCTGGGGCTAATACTGAGTTGTCGCATACAGAAGCGCATTGAGGTCCTTGTATCTGCAGTTGTGATTCACTCCCGTTTCTCCAGTGCTGTTGCACTCTTCCAGTGTTCTCATTGGGAGGGGTATTATTAGAAGCTGATTTGAGTAAGGAAGGATTATAGCAGTGGTGTACATGAAAAAGCAATATAGACTTTATAGTATAGTAAAGATGCATGGAGAGAATAGACATTTTATAATTTATCATTATGCTCATTACATTCCTTCACACTCTGAGCGCATTACTCTGCGTCTGGAGCTCACCTTTTTTGGAAGCCTAGTATAGCCTCTGGCTCTAATCAGGTGCTTAAAAAAAGAAAGGGGAAGCGGCACCCGTGCAACCTTAATGGACCCCTGCTTATAGGGTTTTTGTTCTTGTTTTTTTTTTACAAAAGACAAGGCCAGAATACATTTATGGCCTAAATTTATAAATAAATTTGACTTTTTTATTGGATATGTTTTATGATAGAAAGTATTTTAGTATTTTTTTGTTTACATAATAATAATAATAAAAAAAACAGTGGTAATCGAATACCACCAATAGAAAGCTTTATTTGTGTGAAAACAAAATGCTATAAATGACTGCGCAATTGCCAGGTAAAGTAGCACAGTGCTGGAGAGCAAAAAATGCCCTGGTCTTGAAGGGGGTAAAACTTTCTGGAAATCAAGTGGTTAAACAAAAAGTATAGACACATGGAAATACACAAATACACAACTGATACACTCACACATGTATATTAGCACCATGTTAAACTACATTGGTGAATATAGAGAACATTTCTCATGGTGGGCTCCCCAGTTCCTTATCCAACTCCCACTTCTCCCCCTTTTCCTCTGGCCAATACAAAGCAAGACAAGAACCAATAGCTTGAATGGCTGCAATATCTCAAGAAATCACTAAACCAAAAATACCAGAACTCCAAAAACAAATACTATCTACCCACAACCTTTCAAAAATACATGCTGGATTTGCACGTTTCTATTGTAACAAACACAGATAACGAAACAGTAATTTGGCACTACAGTGGTTTTTGAAGCTGTATTCGGGTGGGCGGTATGACCTTTAAAGTATAAGTACACTTGTAGTACATAAAGCTCCATGTCCTGCGCCTTAGCCCTCCTCTGCAAAATGATGAGAGAACTTTTAGACCCCAGGCAACTTAAAGCAGAACTGTCTAAAAAATAAAAATTGCGAACAGGTAGGCTGTTTATTGCAGACGAAACATACAAAATAAATGCATCTGCCTGCAATCTTTAGTAGAACGTAAACTGTGCTGCGCAGGCGTTGGACTGTTGGAAAAGAGGTAAGAATTTTTTTAACGTAATTTCACCTTAATGCCTTTCTGAACACCGTGACCACCTCCCTAGAGACCTGCAGGGAAACAGCGCAATATTATACTCTGTAGCATGCCTGTCTCTCTGTTTGGCTTGATAGATATAGTTAATAATACTAATGATGGTTATATCATTATATGTAAAAATATAGGTATGCCTATAAAAATATAATGGGCTAGATTCAGATAGGTTAGCGGATCTTTAGATCCGCGTAACCTATCTGATTTACGTTACGCCGTCGCAATTTTGTGAGGCAAGTGCTGTATTCAGAAAGCACTTACCTCAAAACTTGCGGCGGCGTATCGTAAATCCCCCGGCGGAATTCAAATTCCGCGGCTAGGGGGAGTGTAGTATTTAAATCAGGCGCGTGCCCGCGCCGATTTAAATGCGCATGCGCTGCCGGCTAAATTTCCCAGCGTGCATTGCTCCAAATGACGTCGCTAGGACGTCATTGGTTTCGGCGTGAACGTAAATTACGTCCATCCGTATTCGCGACCGACTTACGCAAACAACGTAAAAAATTCAAAACTCGTCGCGGGAACGACGTCCATACTTAACATTGGCTGCGCCTCCTAATAGCAGGAGCAACGTTGCGACAAAAACGACTTACCCAAACGACGTAAAAAACTACCGCCGGGCGCACGTACGTTTGTGAATCGGCGTAAGTAGCTAATTTGCATACTCTACGCTGAAAACTACGGGAGCGCCACCTAGCGGCCAGCGTCAGAATGCACCCTAAGATACGACGGCGTAAGAAACTTATGCCAGTCGTATCTTAGGCTAATGTCGGCGTATCTAGCTTACAACCCCATGCAAATGAGGCGTGACCCCATGCAAATGATGGGCCGAGCGCCAGACAGGTACGTATCACGAACTGCGCATGCGCTGTGACGTGGACGCATGCACAGCACCCCCCTGAGCCTGCTCACAACCACGCCGGCACAACTGCCTAAGCTACGCCGGATCACCGTGTACACCGTGAACATAACGTATGCCCAGCCAGACACACGTCCAACGCACAATATGCCGGTTTGTGTTCCCTGGTGCAGACCTGTTCATGTCTGTTGCCGGGTTGAACCTCATTTATGGGGAATAACTACGCCGAACGTACAACTTACGCGCATCTCGCGTAGCATGCGCCAGGCACACGCACGTTCGTGGATCGGCGTATTTCCCTCATTTGCATGTTTGAATGGCTAATCAATGGGAAAAGCACCATGCGCCCAGCCCATATGTGCGTCCACCCTACGTGTGCAAGCTACGTCGGCGGGGTGTAGCCTGTTTTTAGGCGCATGTTGGTTTGTGGGTCTGCTGCACACATACGCCGGCGCACATTTGCACTTATGTCGGCGTAACGTGTTATACGTCGGCGTAAGTGCTTTGTGAATCTGGGCCTGAATGTCCAGCATTCTACTTAAAAGCTGAACCTGTGCCCGGACTATGCACTCTTATGCCGCGCACACACGACCGTTTTTCATGACGAGAAAAAATGCAATTTTTTAAATTGGTCGTTAAAAACGATCGTGTGTAGGCTCCAGAGCATTTTTCTCAACTAGAAAAATGGCCGTTAAGAATTTAGAACCTGCTCTATTTTTTCTTGACGTGTGTAGGCTTTAACGATGGGGAAAAAATCGTGCATGCTCAGAAGCAAGTTATGAGAAGGGAAATTTGCATAATCAGCCCAAAGGGTGGCACCATTCGAACGGAACTTTCCCATTATAGTGCCGTTGTTCGTCACCGCGCTCTGCTTGAGCATTTTTTATCACGATCATGTGTATGCAAGGCAGGCTTGAGAGGAATCACGTCGGGGAACTTTGATTGACAGATCACCGGTCACCAAGATTGGACAGGTGATCTGTCTATCAAAGTCCCAGAGGAGGGGCTGTATCTGACAGCGAGCGGCGGGGAACACGGCAATTGAAATGAAAACTGTGTTCCCTGCGCTCTAAACATCCGAGCGGCTCTTTCTCTCTTCCCCTCCACGATCGCTGGGAGAAGGTGTCCCATTCCACCGGCGCCGCCCCTGCACCCACGAGGGGGAGGTGGGGCCTTGAGTAATTTGCGGGGCCCTACGCAGCTTGCGTAGTGAGCATATAGGGCAGATCGGCTCTGTGTATATATATATATATATATATATATTTTCTAAGTATATTATACTGAGCACAGTTAAAGCGGATGAGCGCTGAATTTTTTTTTTTAAAACCAGCAGCTAGAAATACTGCAGATGCTGACTTTTAATATTAGAACACTTAGGTCCCTTGCACACTGGGGCGTTTTTCATGCGGTACAGCGCTAAAAATAGCGCTGCTATACCGCATGAAAAATCATGCCCTGTAGTGTTCAATGTGAAAGCCCGAAGGCTTTCACATTGAAGCGGTGCGCTAGCAGGAGCGCTCCAAAAGTCCTGCTAGCCGCATCTTTACCGCGGTATGGGAGCGGTGTGTTCACTGCTCCTATACCACGCCTTCCCATTGAAATCAATGGGAAAGAGCGGTAATACCGCCCGCAACGTTGCAGGCGGTATTAACCCTTTTTTGCCCGCTAGCGGGGGTCAAAACCTCACCGCTAGCGCCCGAATATCGCGGTAAATACGATGGTATAGCCGCGCTACAAATAGCGCAGCTATACCGTCACCGCGGCTGCACGCCTCAGTGTGAAAGCAGCCTTACCTGTCCTGGAGTCCAGCACCGTCCGCAGCAGAGGACGAGCGATCACTCGTCACTCTGCTGCTCCCCCCGCAATCCTCGGTGAGGGAACCAGGAAGTGAAGCGCTCCGGGTTCACTGCCCGGTTCCCTATGGCGCATGCGCGAGTCGCGCTACGCCTGCCGATTGGCTCCCACTGTGTACTGGGAGCCGAGTTTTCCCAGAACACAAGGGTGGAGCTCCACTTTAAGGTAACCCCTGCTCTTCCCCATCCCATTTTTAGCAGGGCCATGAATGTAGGTTTATAGAGCACTTTTCAGGACCCTAAAATAATTTTTGCCTGAGACTGGATGGATTGTGCCCAAAACTCTGGCTATCCTTTAACGTTTTTAAATTCAACATCACACATTTCTGCTTTTTCAAGATCTGGGAATTAGCTTTAGTTATTTTCATTTTTTTTGCTACATGTCTTGTAATTAGGATCTTAATTAGGATCTTCCCATGGCATGATGAATAATCATAATCTAAATGACAGGCGTTAAACTTACATCAGCAATACACAAGGTAATTACTAAATACAATTATTGTATTATGCAGAGCAATCAAACTTTAGCCTCTAGGAAGCCACACTACAGTGTCCTTCTATTGGCAAGTTGTATATTAGTGCTGTTGAGCACACAAAGGCTGAATTGTTAATGACAATATCAAATTAATGGTGTGTTTGTATCATAAGCTCTAATTTATGGATACAAGTTTTTCCTATAAAAGAATGGCTTATTCTAACTGACACACATAGCGATACCCTTGAGAGCGGAGAGCTGTCACTTACAACGATGCAGCAAGCAAAATGTGCACAAGTAAAAAGTAATCTTTAAAATACATGCAGAGAAGCAGTGTTAATTTTGAGAGCAAATTTTTATTTAGTTTTAGTCATAGTCTTTTGACTAAAATGTCATTTTAGTTTTAGCCATATTTTAGTCATTCGAATTGTTTTAGTTTTAGTTATATTTTAATCAACTAAAATCTAATGAGGTTAGTTAAATCGTAGTGCAATATTTCTCTAGAATGTCCAAACTCCTTATATACTCCTGGAGTAAAAATTGTATTATTTATGGTATAAAAGTGGTTGTAACCGGCACAAAAAAACAACACACAAACAAACCCTACAAGACAAAAGCCTCGTACACACGATCGGATTCAGGCCCGTCGTGACAAGGCAAGCAAACCAAGCAATTGCTTGGGGCCCCGAGCTGGCCTGGGGCCCCAAGCAGGGCTCTTACTGTGCTTCCTATAAATGCTGCAGCCTCCTGAGCGCTCTATAGAGAGCTTCAGGCGGCTGCAGCACTGCTGCCTCTCTCGTCACTTCCCCTTCCCTGTAGCGTGGCCGAGCTCCTCTCCTTTCTCCTGTCAGTACCGCGCTGTACAGGAGATTCAGTTTCCTGTTCCCGGACTGACAGGAAGTGCACACTGAGTGCTCACTTCCTTTAAGTCCGGCCGGGAACAGGAAACTGAATCTCCTGCCGCGCGGTACGGTAGGGAGGGGGGGGGAGTAAAAAGAACATAGGAGGGGTAAAAAGAACATGGGGGAGTAAAAAAACATAGGGAGGGGGAGTAAAAAAAACATGGGGTAGTTGTAGGCTTTGTGTGCGTGGGGGGGGGGCCTCCATGTCCATTTTGCTTGGGGCCCCCAAATTCCTTCAAACGGCCCTGATCGGATTATCCGACAGGAATTATGTGATGACAGGCTGTTGTCGGAAAGTCCGACCGTTTGTACGCTTCATCGGACAATTGTAGTAGGATTTTCCGTGGACAAATGTGGGATAGCATGCTTTAAAATTCTCCGCCAACAAATGTGTGTTGTCGGATTATCCCATCGCGTGTACACAAGTCCTTTGGACACAACTTCAAGGTACAAACATGCATGCTCAGAAACAGAAGTTGCCCAAAGGATGGCACTAAAGAGCAGAAAACCCACATAGTTTCATGTTTGTTGGCCGACAATTCTTTGCCGTTTGTATGCAATTCAAGTTCCTGGCCAACACCCTTTAGGCAAAAGTCCTACGCTTTGTCTGATGAAAATCCGATTGTGTGTACGAGGCTTAAAGGGTTTGTAAAGGACATTTTTTTTTTAGCTAAATAGCTTCCTTTACCTTAATGCAGTGCTGTTTTCATGTCCTCATTGTTCGTTTTTGCTCTCAAGTTGCTGTAATTCTTCTCTGATCTCCACACTTCCTGGTTGTCTGTTTCCTGATGACCACAGTGCTGGGAGCTTTCTCTCTGTGGTCACTAACTTCAAGAAGGTGTGATTACTGTGGGCCAGATTCAGATAGAGCTAGTATGCATAACATACTAGCTCATTATGAAATACATACCTTAAGCCTGGTACACCCGATCGGATTTTCTGCAGACAAAACGTAGGACTTTTGTCCGAAGGGCGTTGGCCAGGAATTTGTCTTGCATACAAACGGCACACAATTGTCGGCCAACACACACAAAACAATGTGGGGGTTTTTTCAGCTCTTTAGCGCCACCCTTTGGGCACCGTCTGTTAATGTTGTGTTTGGTGAGCATTGCTTCCGAGCATGCGTGTTTGTACTTTGGACTTTTTCTGACGGATTTGTGTACACACAATCGGAAAATCCAACAACAGACCGTTGTTTGTGAAAATTTTTAAAGCCTGCCATCCAACATTTGTCCGCGTAAAATCCGACAATTGTCAGAAGGAACGTACAAATAGTCGGATTTTCCGACAACAGCCTGTCATCACACCCGTCAGAAACTCTGATCGTGTGTATGAGGCTTTAGATCGAAGCTGTTGCAGGGGTCCCCACACATTGCTGTTGCCGGCGACATGTCTCCTGCAGTTATATTCGGATTCGCAAGCTCCGGCGATGTGATTGGCCAGGGCCGTGATTACGTCAATCCCACGCATGCGCGCGGGAACTGCTGGTCATGGCACCGGCCATGAAAAAACTGTTTCTTCAGTGTGCATGCACCCATCACATTGGAGCAAGCGTATATGGTAAATGACGTCTAGATGGCTGTGCTTAGAAATGCTAGTGGGCTGTTTTGCAAATTGATTTCTCCCAAAAAAATAAAGCATGAAGACATGGATGGGCGAGTTTGTTTTTGAATAATAAATAATAATTGTTAATTAATATTGAAAATTTAATTAAATAGCATTTTTGGTTTGTAGTGCTCAGATGCAGTTTAAGCGGTTGTAAACCACGGGACTTTTTTTTTTTACACCTTGCAAGGTAAAGGCGTCGGGGCAGATCCACGTACCTCCGCGCATATTTCCGCCGGGCGTGGCGTATCTAATACTACGCCGCCGTAACTTATTTTTTTTTTGAATCCTCAAAGAATTTGCGGCGTAAGTTACGGCGGCGTAGTGTATCTTTGGCGGCGTAAGGGCGCGGAATTCAAATGGCTGTGATGGGGGCGTGTTTTATTTAAATACGTTGTGACCTGACGTAAGCAACTTTTTTTTTGAACGGCGCATGTGCCGTCCGTGGGGGTATCCCAGTGCGCATGCTCGAAATTAAACCTGGAACAAGCCAATGCTTACGACGGTGACGTCATTCTACGCAAATCCCTATTCGCGAACGACTTACGCAAACAACGTAAAAAATTCAAAAGGCGACGCGGGAACGGCAGCCATACTTAACATTGAGTACGCCTCATAATAGCAGGGGTAACTATACCCTGGAAAAAGGCGAACGCAAACAACGTAAAAAAATGCGCCGGACGTACGTTCGTGGATCGCCGTAACAAGCTAATTTGCATACTCAACGCGGAATTCGACGGAAACGCCACCTAGCGGCGACCGAAAAATTGCACCTAAGATCCGACGGCGTACTAAGACGTACGCCTGTCGGATCGATCCCAGATGCAGTCGTATCTTGTTTTGTAGATACAAAACAAAGATACGATGCGCAAAATTTGAAATTACGCGGCGTATCTAGATAGTATTCACAGTGCTTCACTTTTTCCACTTTTTTTTTTTTTTATTCTTTATTTTCAATTTTTTCCTTTCCCTCTTTTTTAAAAACAAAAACAAACAGTGTATATAAATATTACATTACAGCTTCAAAGTCGGCTCATATACTATTCAAATAATATCTTTTTTTTACACGTATAGTACATCAAAGGAAATCGTACATCAAGAAGGCCTTTCTTAAATTCCCATTTTAGCGGGCGAAAAGAAAAAAATAACAAAAATAGCAAAGATACTATTCCTTCTTCAAATTATTTCTATTTTACCCCGATAACTACATCCACCGGCCTTAATTAATCCATTTATTGCGCCCTTTTTAGTCTCTTGTTTTAGCCGCTTCTTCCTTTAACTCCATTTTCCTTCATTCCCTGTTTCCTTTGCCCCATACCCTAACCCCTTATCCCCTCCTCAAGACCCCAATCTCCTCCACTCCCCATCTCCACTATACGTGGAAAAATGGGAAGAAGGAGGGAGAAAAAAAATCATTTTGTTATGTTACAGTCTTATTCCAAAATTGATTAAATTCTTTATTTTCCTCAAAATTCTACAAACAATACCCCATAATGACATTGTGAAAAAAGTTTGTTTGAAATCTTTGCAAATTTATAAAAAAAAAAAGGAAAAAAAGACGCGTACATAAGTATTCACAGCCTTTGCTTAAAACTTTGTTGAAGCACCTTTGGCTCCAATTACAGCCTCAAGTCTTTTTGAGTATAATGCTACAAGCTTGGCGCACCTATTTTTGGTCAGTTTCTCCCGTTCTTCTTTGCAAGCTCCATCAGGTTGGATGGGGAGCGTCGGTGCACAGCCATTTTCAGATCTCTCCAGAGATGTTCAATCTGAGTCTGGGTTCTGGCTGGGACACTCAAAGACATTCAGAGTTGTCCCGTAGTCACTCCTTTGTTATCTTGGCTGTGTGCTTAGGGTCGTTGTCCTATTGGAACATGAACTTTTGCCCCAGTCTGAGGTCCAGAGCGCTCTGAAACAGGTTTTCATCAAGGATGTCTCTGTACATTGCTGCATTCATCTTTCCCTTGATCCTGACTTGTCTCCAAGTTCCTGCCGCTAAAAAACATCCCCACAGCATGATGCTGCCACCACCATGCTTCATTGTAGGGATGGTATTGGCCAGGTAATGAGTGGTGCCTGGTTTCCTCCTGACATGACACTTGCCATTCAAGCCAAAGAGTTCAATCTTTGTTTCATCAGACCAGAAAATGTTGTTTCTCGTGGTCTGAGAGTCCTTCAGGTGCCTTTTGGCAAACTCCAGGCGGGCTGTCATGTGCCTTTTACTAAGGAATGGCTTCTGTCTGACTACTCTAACATACAGGCCTGATTGGTGGAGTGCTGCAGAGATGATTGTTCTTCTGGAAGGTTCTCCCCTCTCCACAGAGAAATGCTGGAGCTGCTCCCTGACTAAGGCCCTTCTCCCCCGATTATTAGGTTTGGCCAGGAAGAGTTCTGGTGGTTCCAAACTTCTTCCATTCACGGATGATGGAGGCCACTGTGCTTATTGGGACCTTCATTTTCTGTACCCATCCCCAGATCTGTGCCTTGATACAGTCCTGTCATGGAGGTCTACAAACAATTCCTTGGATTTCATGGCTTGGTTTGTGCTCTGACATGCACTGTTAACTGTGGGACCTTATATAGACAGGTGTGTGCCTTTCCAAATCATGTCCAATCAACTGAATTTATCACAGGTGGACTCCAATAAAGCTGTGGAAACATCTAAAGTATGATCAGTGGAAACATAATGCATCTGAGCTCAATTTTGCTTGTCGTGGGAATACTTACTGTATGTACCTCATGACTTTTTCATTTTTTTATTTTTATAAAATTGTTAAAGATTTCAAACAAACTTCTTTCATGTTGTCATGTTGGGGTATTGTTTGTAGAATTTTGAGGAAAATAATGAATTGAATCAATTTTGGAATAAGGCTTACCAATAGAAGAACGTTTACTTCCTCTTTAAGTTCTGCTTTTAAAGGAGAAGTAAGGTCAAAGCTCTTTTCTCCTGTGGGTCCACACCAATAGAAGAACAATTACTTCCTCTTTAAGTTCTGCTTTAAAGGAGAAGTAAGGTCAAAGCTCTTTTGGTCATACTCCTCCTGTGGGTCCACACCAATAGAAGAACGTTTACTTCCTCTTTAAGTTCTGCTTTAAAGGAGAAGTAAGGTCAAAGCTCTTTTGGTCATACTTCTCCTGTGGGTCCACACCAATAGAAGAACGTTTACTTCCTCTTTAAGTTCTGCTTTAAAGGAGAAGTAAGGTCAAAGCTCTTTTGGTCATACTTCTCCTGTGGGTCCGCACCAATAGAAGAACGTTTACTTCCTCTTTAAGTTCTGCTTTAAAGGAGAAGTAAGGTCAAAGCTCTTTTGGTCATACTTCTCCTGTGGGTCCACACCAATAGAAGAACGTTTACTTCCTCTTTAAGTTCTGCTTTAAAGGGGAAGTAAGGTCAAAACTCTTTTGGTCATACTTCTCCTGTGGGTCCGCACCAATAGAAGAAAGTTTACTTCCTCTTTAAGTTCTGCTTTAAAGGAGAAGTAAGGTCAAAGCTCTTTTGGTCATACTTCTCCTGTGGGTCCACACCAATAGAAGAAAGTTTACTTCCTCTTTAAGTTCTGCTTTACAGGGGAAGTAAGGTCAAAGCTCTTTTGGTCATACTTCTCCTGTGGGTGCACACCAATAGAAGAAAGTTCACTTCCTCTTTAAGTTCTGCTTTAAAGGAGAAGTAAGGTCAAAGCTCTTTTGGTCATACTTCTCCTGTGGGTCCACACCAATAGGAGAACATTTACTTCCTCTTTAAGTTCTGCCTTAAAGGAGAAGTAAGGTCAAAGCTCTTTTGGTCATACCTCTCCTGTGGGTCCACACCAATAGAAGAAAGTTTACTTCCTCTTTAAGTTCTGCTTTAAAGGAGAAGTAAGGTCAAAGCTCTTTTGGTCATACTTCTCCTGTGGGTCCACACCAATAGAAGAACGTTTACTTCCTCTTTAAGTTCTGCTTTAAAGGAGAAGTAAGGTCAAAGCTCTTTTGGTCATACTTCTCCTGTGGGTCCGCACCAATAGAAGAACGTTTACTTCCTCTTTAAGTTCTGCTTTAAAGGAGAAGTAAGGTCAAAGCTCTTTTGGTCATACTTCTCCTGTGGGTCCACACCAATAGAAGAACGTTTACTTCCTCTTTAAGTTCTGCTTTAAAGGGGAAGTAAGGTCAAAACTCTTTTGGTCATACTTCTTCTGTGGGTCCGCACCAATAGAAGAAAGTTTACTTCCTCTTTAAGTTCTGCTTTAAAGGAGAAGTAAGGTCAAAGCTCTTTTGGTCATACCTCTCCTGTGGGTCCACACCAATAGAAGAAAGTTTACTTCCTCTTTAAGTTCTGCTTTAAAGGAGAAGTAAGGTCAAAACTCTTTTGGTCATACTTCTCCTGTGGGTCCACACCAATAGAAGAAAGTTTACTTCCTCTTTAAGTTCTGCTTTAAAGGAGAAGTAAGGTCAAAGCTCTTTTGGTCATACTTCTCCTGTGGGTCCACGCCAATAGAAGAACGTTTACTTCCTCTTTAAGTTCTGCTTTTAAGGAGAAGCAAGGTCAAAGCTCTTTTGGTCATACTTCTCCTGTGGGTCCACACCAATAGAAGAACGTTTACTTCCTCTTTAAGTTCTGCTTTAAAGGAGAAGTAAGGTCAAAGCTCTTTTGGTCATACCTCTCCTGTGGGTCCACACCAATAGGAGAACATTTACTTCCTCTTTAAGTTCTGCCTTAAAGGAGAAGTAAGGTCAAAGCTCTTTTGGTCATACCTCTCCTGTGGGTCCACACCAATAGAAGAAAGTTTACTTCCTCTTTAAGTTCCGCTTTAAAGGAGAAGTAAGGTCAAAACTCTTTTGGTCATACTTCTCCTGTGGGTCCACACCAATAGAAGAACAATTACTTCCTCTTTAAGTTCTGCTTTAAAGGAGAAGTAAGGTCAAAGCTCTTTTGGTCATACTTCTCCTGTGGGTCCACAGCCCGGCACTCAAGTGAGTGCTGGAGCAGCAGAACATAGAGCCTGTGATTGATAGTCACTGACTTTCTCCTCACTGAAGATTGAGAACTGAGCAATCAGCTGTCTTTGATTACTTGGCTCTCAGTCTTAGAGGTGGAGGGGGACAGATGCAGCATTACACTAGTGCTGTATTCATTTAGGTGAGTATGATTGTTTGTTGTTTTGAAATCCCACACTTCTCTTTTTAAGATTGAATTTTAGGATGTCATTAATGTGTTAAAAAGAGATTTCAGTGATTGGGTTTATACCTAGAGAGCAGTGGTGAAGGAAAGAGAGGTAGGAATTATAAGGCCCAAAAGAGGTATGGTCTCTGAAGCCCCTTTCACATAGGTGGTGTTTGTTCCATTTCACCAGGAGATCCTAAATGTATCCCCTGCTAACAGTGATGGGACAAGGTCATCTAGTGCCCAGGGCAAACATGCCAAATTACATCCCCCAAGATGTATGAGCTTTATGTGTCAGGGAAAAATCCCCTCCCCCACAAAACAAAAATCGAGAACTAATCTACATGCTCACGCCCCTAAACCTAAATTCCCCCTCCTCCCATTACAAATCCGCAACCTGCTGAAATCCCTCCTCCCAGCACAAATCTTTGCCCCCTTCATCCTACCCAGCTCAAATCCTCTCTTACTGTATGTCCCCAGCCGAAATCCCCCCCCCCAAAAAAATCCCCCTCCTAGCACAAATCCTCTACCCCTTAAATTTCCCCTCCAAGCACAAATTCCCCATCGTAGCACATATCTCCCACAATTATTCCTACTAGCACAAAATCCCCCCCCCCCCCCCCAAAAAAAAATATTTCCGCTCTGTCATATTACTTAAATAGCACAAATCCCCCCTCCTAGCACAAATTCTCTTTCCACATCCCCCCTCCCAACACAAATCTCCCCAAATAACAACTCCTACCACACCTCCCTAAATTTGCCCTCCTAGAACAATTCTTATCCCCTGCCGCTCCCCAAATTTCCCTTTCCAAAACAAATCCCCTCCCCTCAATCTCCTTGTGGTGCACTGCCCACCTTACATGATACCACAGTGCCCAGGGTAACCGCCCCTCCTGCCCACCCCTTGTCCAGCCCTGCCTGCTAAGTTAGACCAGATCAATAGGGATGTCACAATTGTGTCTGGTTTTCCGCCATGGAAAAAACAGACCCATGTAATCCCTATGGATGAGCAGATGTAAATGGCCTTTTGTTCTGGTCAGTAAAAGCAGACCCGAACACAAACTTTTTCCATTGGGTCTGATGAAGGGGTCTGATATAGGCAGATGAAGGTCCACCCACCCATGGAGATGTATTGCCGTTTTTTTTATCTTTGTTTTTTTGGGTCAAAAAATAGACAGAAAGAAGTCTTCCAACAGAAGAAAAAACAAAATAAAAATGTACTCTAACTTGCTAATTAGCAACTTTGTTTATGATTACATTGACAATGTAACCCTTGTATTATTACAATATCCTCATGACTGTGCATTTCTCAGAATCCGAGTCCTGACACAATATTTTCCAAATCTGTATGGCAGTATGACATACTAGAAGACCTCTGCACAGAGATACCAGCTACCCACGCTTAAAGCACTGCTATCAATGGGAAATGTTCCAAAGTGACTGTGCAGCGAGAAAAGACTTGAAGGCTGATTCAGACAACAGCAGTGGCGGCTGGTGCTTAACATTTTTGGGGGGGTGCAAACGAAAAAAAAAATTGCAGCCTCACTGTTCCCATCAAATGCAGCCACTGTGCCATCAATTGTCACCACTGTACCATGCCATCAAACGCAGCCACTGTGCCATCAATTGTCACCACTGTGCCATGCCATCAAACGCAGCCACTGTGCCATCAATTATCAACACTGTGCCATGCCATCAAATGCAGTCACTATGCCATCAATTCCCACCACTGTGCCATGCCATCAAACGCAGTCACTGTGTCATGCCATCAAACGCGCAGTCACTGTGCCATGCCATCAAACACAGCCACTGTGCCATCAATTGTCACCACTGTGCCATGCCATCAAACGTAGCCACTGTGCCCCTCAATTGTCGCCACTGTGCCCTTTAATTGTCGCCACTTTGCCCATTGTTGCCACTGTGCATGTCACTGTGCCCTTTAATTGTTGCCACTGTGCCCATTGATGCCACTGTGCCCTTTTATTGTTGCCACTGTGCCCATTGTCACCACTGTGCCCATTGTTGCCACTGTGCATGTCACTGTGCCCTTTAATTGTCACCACTTTGCACATTGTTGCCACTGTGCATGTCACTGTGCCCTTTAATTGTTGCCACTGTGCCCATTGTCACCACTGTGCCCATTGATGCCACTGTGCCCTTTAATTTTTTCCACTGTGCCCATTGTTGCCACTGTGCATGTCACTGTGCCCTTTAATTGTTGCCACTGTGCCCATTGTCACCACTGTGCCCTTTGTCGTCACTGTGCCCATTGTCGCCGCTGTGCCCTGTAAAATGCACTTACCTTCCTGCTTTCATGTCCCTTGATGTCCTCTCCCGCCCTCGATGACGCTTCAGCCAATCAGGTTACCGATAACCAGAATAGGCGGATCTGATTGGCTGAGACGGCCGTCAGTCTTATCCAAGGAACGCGTTCCGAGGATAGACATCCGGGAGACGAGGGCTGTACTCGGAAAGCCTATCAGAGCCGCTTGCTCTGATAGGCACTTCCGCTCAGCCAACCAGCTGCCGTTATTCAGGTAACCGGCGCCCAATGTCCGGCTATCTGAATAGACCAGCGGCAGCTGGCAACAATAACATACATTCATGCAATGCAATACATGAATGTATGTTATTTGCGAGAGGGGGTGGCGCTGCAGCGCCCTCTATAGACGGCCGCCATCATTGCAGTTAGTAAAAAGTAAAAACGACATTTAAAGCAAAATAAAAATTCTTAAAGGGCCCGTTTTTTTTTGTGACTACAGGGGGGGGGGGGGGCCGCCTATGGACGGGCCGCCACTGGACAACAGTGCAAGGAGCAAAGTGATAGCCCCCAAGCACAATAGCCCATGGTAGCCAAGTAGAATTCTGAAGCCAGATCCCGATTAGTTACTTTGGGTGTTACATGTATTAGTTGCATATGCTGCTCACCCTCTGTAGTATTCCAACATGACCAATGTGGCATGGTTAGGCAAAGCAAGACACTCCTTGGCAACTCTTGTGGAGTCCCTAAGAGGTAAAAAAAAGATGGGATATAATTTGAACTCATGAATGAAAATATGTTACAGCTTTTGGGGACATAAAACATGAAAATGTTGCATTCAACTCAATAGAAAAATTGCTTCCTTTACATTGATTAGCTTTGAAGTTGAGGTTTTGCTGAAAACCAGGAACCCCATCCCAAACACAGCCCCTCCACCTTCTCGCTAACCCCCTAGTAATTTAAAAAAAATCTAAATGGCTCAAATACTTAGGGTCCCAGCCCCACCTGAGCTTGAAGCTCAAAAATGCCATGTAACGGCACCCCAAATGGACAGGGGTTAAAGCCGTTTAGGCTATTCCATTCCCGAACACAAGGCAGCTACAGACACACCACAATCCGGCGAACACGACCCATAGGAATAATACAAGACACAGCTCTGTATGAAGTTCAAGCAGGTCTGACAATCTTTATTGAGAAAGCAGGCTCTTATATACACACAAAAAGAATACTGCAGTAACCAAATGAACAATGACCCAACTCCACCCACAACATCACACAATGTCCACCTGACGAGCCCCAATACACATCCTCCTCAATACATCTTTTAACAGACATCCTGACTCTGGCTCCTGACCTAATTTACATGAGCTAATTAACTACAGCTGATGACTCATACACCTGACCTTTAGGCAGTCTGTTAACTTCAAACAACATGAGCAACCTTGGAGGCAGATATGGGTGTTTTTGATCCCATAGACTTGAGATAAAAACACCTAAAATTGCATGAATTCATGATTTTTGCATGTTTTTGTAGGAGTTTTTAACCTGTAATGCTTTTCATTGGCTAAAACAGCTAAACTCCAAACTACGACTGCTGCTGCACGATTTTACCTGTAAGGAGAGACTCTGATGGGCACCCCCTGCAGCATTTTTTACTGACAAAACAAGGAAAATTTACTGGCGGAGCAAATTTTTTACTGGCAACCTGAAAAATGACAGAACTCCAATTGAAAACAAACACAGGGAATATTTGAACAGTATAAACATGATATGGAAACACTAACAATACCTATAACAATGTACAGTAATATGCTTGATTTACACTTAAAAGTTCAACACAGCATGAAATTATCAGCCCCTAATATTTACTGGCAGTTGTAAAAAAAAATCACAGATTTTTACAAACTGTCAGTAAATTTACTGGCGGTTGGCAACCCTGATGGGGACCCCGATGTAAGTGGGGGAATCTGATGGGGACTCTCATGTAAGCTTTTTTTCTAAATCATAGTATGCTGATTAAATGATTAGAGGAAAAAAACTGCAAGTAAAACTTGTTTGTTTAATTAAATTTGATTTTAGTAAATATGTGATGTGGCTCTTGTACGGGAGACCCTGGTTTAAAAGAAGAAGGCCAGATGCTTCAATAAACATGTAAAATTCTTTCAAATACATTTCAAATATGCTTGTTTATGCTTGTAAAAAGTCTCATAACAGTACGCCTGGAAATTGTGCTGCTTGGGTGTAAATGCAGCCTACTTGAATCTGTGGTCATACGATGCATGGAGACCTATTTTGGATGCCAACATTGCTGTCTGATAACATGGACACTTTCCATTGGGTTAATTGATAGGGTTCTAAAGGCTGCAGTGGCATGGTGACATCATGATGATGGGTGACAAGACCAGACAGTGGAGAGCCCAGACTGCAGTGTTGGACCTTTGGTTTTCACTCTCATGCCGCGTACACACGACAGTTTTTTGGGTTCTAAAAAATGACCTTTTTTTTTTAATGTCATTAAAAACGATCGTGTGTGGACTCCAGAGCATTTTTCACGATCTAAAAAATGGCCATTAAAAATTTCGAACATGCTCTATTTTTTCACTACGTTTTTAAGGTTGTCATTTTTAAGGTTGTAAAAAATGGTCGTGTGTTGGCTTTAACCACGTGAAAAAAAACGCGCAAGGTCAGAAGCAAGTTATGAGACGGGAGCGCTTGTTCTGGTAAAACTAGCATTTGTAATGGAGTAAGCACATTCATCACGCTATAACAGACTGAAAAGCGCAAATTGTTTTTTACTAACACTAAATCAGCAAAAGCAGCCCCAAGTGTGGCGCCATCCAAATGGAACTTCCCCTTTATAGTGCCGTCATACGTGTTGTATGTCACCGCGCTTTGCTAGAGCATTTTTTTTTCACGATCGTGTATAGGCAACGCCGTTTTAATGATCGGGTTGAAAATTTTTTTTTCTAGACCATTAACCACTTAAGCCCCGGACCAAAATGCAGCTAAAGGACCAGGCCCCTTTTTGCAAATCGGCACTGCGTCGCTTTAACTGACAATTGCGCGGTCGTGCGACGTGGCTCCCAAACAAAATTGGCGTCCTTTTTTTCCCACAAATAGAGCTTTCTTTTGGTGGTATTTGATCACCTCTACGGTTTTTATTTTTTGCGCTATAACCAAAATCAGAGCGACAATTTTGAAAAAAATGCAATGTTTTTTACTTTTTGCTATAATAAATATCCCCCAAAAATATATATAAAAAAAATGTTTTCCTCAGTTTAGGCCGATACATATTCTTCTGCCTATTTTTGGTAAAAAAAAATCGCAATAAGCGTTTATCGGTTGGTTTGCGCAAAATTTATAGCGTTTACAAAATAGGGGATAGTTTTATTGCATTTTTATTAATTTTTTTTTTTACTACTAATGGCGGCGATCAGCGTTTTTTTTCGTGACTGCGACATTATGGCGGACACTTCGGACAATTTTGACACATTTTTGGGACCATTGTCATTTTCACAGCAAAAAATGCATGTAAATTGCATTGTTTATTGTGGAAATGACAGTTGCAGTTTGGGAGTTAACCACAGGGGGCGCTGAAGGGGTTATGTGGAAGTTCAGGCAAAAGCTAACGCTAAACCTGCTCTCTGCCACATTCTAAATCTAATCTAATCTTGTAAAGCAAAAATCACTATACTTAGCTATTCTGCAGCTGGTCCGGTCCCAGCATCAGTCTATGGGTGATTTCCTCTCCTGCACACAGCTTCTGCCGCTGGAAACAGGACCGGATCGGTTGCAGAATAGGTAAGTACAGCGATTTTTGCTTTACAGGGTTAGATAGATTAGGTGTAGAATGTGGCAGAGAGCAGGCTTAGCATTAGTTAAGTTTTACCTGGACTTCAAAGTAGAACTATAGGCAAAACCTTTTTTTTGTTTACATTTTGGATAGAGTAGGGGAGGGTCATTTCCCCTGCCAGTTTATTATTGTAATTTGTGTCCCTTTGGCAGGATTTCCCTTCATTTCCTGTCCCATTGCCAAAACAGGAAGTGAGATCCCTGCAAATTAAGAGAATACCTTGGGATGAGTATCCTCATTGGAAGATTTGCCCTCTATTACTTTTCTGGGGACAACCTATCTGGGGATAGAAAACTGGCTGAAAGCCAGAATTCAGAGAGTCGTGGTTAATGATTCTTACTCTGAATGGTCCAATGTTATCAGTGGTGTACCCCAAGGTTCAGTGCTGGGACCCTTACTTTTCAATATATTTATAAATGATATTGGGTCTGAGATCAAAAGTAACATTTCTGTCTTTGCAGATGACACCAAGCTATGCAGTGGAATAACGTCCTTACAGGATGTCTCCAATTTACAAGCCGACCTCAATGCTCTGTCTGATTGGGCGACTAAGTGGCAGATGAGGTTTAATGTAGATAAATGTAAAGTTATGCACTTGGGGGCTAAGAATATACATGCATCATACATACTATGAGAACAACTGGAGGAATCAATGGGGGAGAAGGATCTGGGGGTTTTGGTAGATCATAAGCTCAATAATAGCATGCAATGCCA
Organism: Rana temporaria; assembly: GCF_905171775.1. Classification (NCBI taxonomy): domain Eukaryota; kingdom Metazoa; phylum Chordata; class Amphibia; order Anura; family Ranidae; genus Rana; species Rana temporaria. Next base: position 173,592,303 of record NC_053495.1, read on the forward strand.
AGCTGCGGTTTCCAAAGTGAGCAAAGTCCTTTCTTGTATTAAGAGAGGTATGGACTCCAGAGACAGAGATATAATTTTGCCCCTGTACAAATCATTAGTAAGACCTCATCTGGAATATGCAGTTCAGTTTTGGGCACCAGTTCTCAAAAAGGATATAGGAGAACTGGAGAAAGTGCAGAGAAGAGCAACCAAACTGATAAGAGGCATGGAGCAGCTCAGCTATGAGGAAAGATTAGAAGAACTAAATCTATTCACTCTTGAGAAGAGGAGAATTAGGGGGGATATGATCAACATGTACAAATATATAAGAGGTCCATACAGTGAACTTGGTGTTGAGTTATTCACTTTACGGTCATCACTGAGGACAAGGGGGCACTCTTTACGTCTAGAGGAAAAGAGATTTCACCTCCAAATACGGAAAGGTTTTTTCACAGTAAGAGCTGTGAAAATGTGGAACAGACTCCCTCCGGAGGTGGTTCTGGCCAGATCAGTAGATTGCTTTAAGAAAGGTCTGGATTCTTTCCTAAATGTACAGAATATAACTGAGTACTAAGATTTGTAGGTAAAGTTGATCCAGGGTAAATCCGATTGCCTCTCGGGGGATCAGGAAGGAATTTTTTCCCCTGCTGTAGCAAATTGGATCATGCTCCGCTGGGGTTTTTTGCCTTCCTCTGGATCAACTGTGGGTATGAAGTTGGGTGTATAGGATTTTACTGTGTTTTTTTATTTTGTTTTTTGTGGTTGGACTGGATGGACTTGTGTCTTTTTTCAACCTGACTAACTATGTAACTATGTAACCCATTTAGGATTTTCTTTTACTTTCACTTTAAATTTTAATGGTAAACATAAAAAATAGAGAGAGCAAATAAAAAACTGACAGGTGTTCTAATCTCTCTCCACTCTATCCAAACTAAAAAACAGTTTTGCCTTCAGTTGTATCCTACATTCATATTATACAACTAGCTGCACCACCTGCTAAATTTCTGTTGTTGCCAGTAACCATGGGCCAGATTCACATAGAATTACGTTACTCCACGTAACGTATCTCATTTACGTTACACCGCCGCAGGTTTACAGCGTAAGTGCCTGATTCTCAAAACTCTTACCTGTAAACTTGCGGCGGTGTAACGTAAATCTGCTCGGCGCAAGCCCGCCTAATTCAAATGGGGCGGGCACCATTTAAATTAGGTGCGTTCCCACGCCGAACGTACTGCGCATGCTCCGTTGGGAAAATTACCCGACGTGCATTGCGCTAAATGACGTCGCACGGACGTCATTTGTTTAGACATTAACGTAAATGGCGTCCAGCGCCATTCACGGACGACTTACGCAAATGACGTGATTTTTGAAATTTTGACGCGGGAACGACGGCCATACTTAACATGGCTTAGAACACCTAGGGCTCAGCCCTAATTTTACGTGGCGTAACTCGACGGAAACAACGTAAAGTTCGATCGACGGGCAGCGAGGACGTTCGGGAATCGCCGTAACTAGTCATTTGCATATTCTACGCCGACCGCAATGGCCTCGCCACCTAGTGGCCGTCCTAGAATTGCATCCTTAAGATCCAACAGTGTAAGTCAATTACACCTGTCGGATCTTTTGGCTATCTATGCGGAACAGATTCTATGAATCAGCCGCATAGTTAGGACGGGCGGATCACAGAGATACAACGGCGTATCAGGAGATACGCCGTCGTATCTCTTCTGTGAATCTGGCCCCTTATTTTTTTAATGGACCTAAACAAAAATCTACGCCAATAGTTTTTTGCTATTTCCATTTCTTAGGGTAGTTTGATGCCCTGTACACACGATTGGTCCATCCTATGAAAACAGACTGATGAATTTTGTCGTCGGATATCCGATGAAGCTGACCTTCATCAGTCTTGCCTACACACCATCGGTTAAAAATCCAATCGTGTCCAACGCGGTGACGTAAAATACGACGTGCTGAGAAAAATTAGGTTCAATGCTTCCGAGCATGCGTCGACTTGATTCTAAACATATGTGCATTTTTGACTGATGGATTTCCCCACAGACGATCATTTTTTTCTATCGTTTTTTTAACCATACGAAAATTTTAAAAACTGATGGGGCCCACACACGATCAGTTTGTCCGATTAAAAAGGTCCATCGGTCAGTTTTCATCAGACGAACCGATCGTGTGTACAGGGGCATGAGAGCACAGAGTCATGTGACCAGTAGTTGCTGTCCTACCCAGAAACATTTTGAAATACTCAGGTTAAAGGTAAATCAAATGGACCTTCTAATGTTAGCACAATCCTCTCTAAAAAAAAATTAAAAAATTACTGATTGATTCTGTTTGTTGTCTGGAGTTGTCCCGTAATGGCAATTTTACCTTGCAGACGTTTTCTTGAAAATTATGGTCAGTGAAGCATGTGTGGTGTAAATCCACCCATCCCTCTCATTCCTGCGGACTGACATAATGCCAACGAAATGAACATTTCTTTCTTCTGTCTGCAAGTCGAAGAACTGTTTGAGATCAGTCTGGGAATGACACCAATGAAACACAAATAAAGTAGCATTGTTATTGTGAACCTGGTTTTAAAAAAAAAAATCCCTGGATATTTTTTTGGTTGGTTTCATGAGTAATACAGTAAGTGAGAATTGTATGAATGAGTCAGATTGAGATGTGAGCTGCAAACAAATGCAAAAAACAAAACTTACAATGAACTTTCTGCATACCGAGTGCCGTTACAGAGAGCGTGGTAATTCTCGTAGAAACTTTTTAACAATTTATTAGATAGATTTGTAGATGAGGTTAGGTGTAAGGTATCTTACCCTTTTGTGTGTACATGGGGGGGGGAAGCCATAGATGCTCATTACTAGGGTTAAGCAAAATTTTGAGTTTTAATTTGCCCAAAATTTGGGCAAAATGTGTCCACCGGATTTCTCTAATTTTGATGAAATACATTGTAGTCGACAGTACAGTGAAAATGAGGTGTATTTTGGGTTGTGTTCAAGAGTACAGTGGTCTTTAAGGCCTCGTACACACAGACGGACTGTCCGATGAAAACGGTACGCTGGACCGTTTTCATCGGACATGTCCGCTGCCGGATTTTGGTCTGATGGTTGTACACACCATCAAACCAAAATCCCCGCGGACAGGATACGCGGTGACGTGGCCGCGCCCTGGAAGGTCAATGCTTCCACGCATGCGTCGAATCACTTCGACGCATGCGAGGGCTTTCGGCAGAGCGGACATGTCCGGTAAGTCGTACAGACGACTGAACATGTCCAACGGACAGGCTTCCAGTGGACATGTTTCTTAGCATGCTAAGAAACATTTGTCCGCTGGAAACCTGTCCGATCCGCCGGAAAATTGTCCGGTCAGACATACAGACGACCGAACATGTCCGCTGAAACTGGTCTGCGGACCAGTTTCAGCAGACATGTTCGGTTGTGTGTACGAGGCCTTAGGCCCCATACTCACGAGCAAACATGTCTGCTGAAACTGGCCCGCAGGCCAGTTTCAGCAGACATGTTTGGTCGTGTGTGGGCGCGAGCGGGCCGAATTCCAGCAAACATTTGCCCGCCGGGCCTTTTCCCAGCGGACAAATATTACTGGACTTGTTTTAAAACAGTCCGCTGGAATCCTGCCCGCTCGGACATGTACGGTCGTCAGTACAGACCTACCGTACATGTCCAGGCGCCCGCCGTCCCTCGCATGCGTCGAATGACTTCGACGCATGCGTGGAAGCATTTTAAAGGCGGGCCGCCCACGTCGCCGCGTCATTGTCGCGGCGACACCGCGTCATCGACGCGGCGACACCGCGGACACGCCCCGCGTATTGTTTACGCGCGGACTTCTGTACGATGGTGTGTACAACCATCGTACAGAAGCCCTCTGGCAGACATGTATGGTGAAAACGGTCCGACGGACCGCTTTCACCATACATGTTTGGTCGTGAGTACCCGGCCTTAGAGAAACACCTTGCAATTATTCTAGAGACCTAGACCAATAGCCTTATTATTTACATTCACATATAGAAAACGAAAGACAGCAAACATACTGAGGCCCATTCACACCAGGACACACTGCTCTGCAATGCATTCATTTTTATGTTGAGGCACCTTGGATTTTGGAAACCCATTCAAAATATATCTCGAGTCTCAAGTCTCAAAAAGGAATTAAAGGCTAACTTCACTTAAAAAAATATATATATATTTGCAGGGAAAAAAGTGCATTTATTTAAAAAAAAAACAAAAAAAAAACATTGCTACCACGATCAATGTATTGCAGGTGCAAAGACAGACTTCTGCAGACTCTTCTTCCAGTTACCTATCTGTACTGAGGTATGGATTTTCAGCTGGAGAGCTGGAAGACGTGTCAATCATTAGACTATGAGGTAGATTCACAAAGAGCGCCACAACTTTAAGGCGGCGTAGCGTATCGTATTTACGCTACGCCGCCTTAAGTCAGAGAGGCAAGTACTGTATTCTCAAAGTACTTGCCTCCAAACTTAAGGCGGCGTAGCGTAAATGCAGCGGGCGCAAGCGCGCCTAATTCAAAATAGGCTGAGGGGGCGTGTTTTATTATAATTTTGTTTGACCTGACGTGATAGACGTTTTTTTTTAACGGTGCATGCGCCGTCCGCCTACATTTCCCAGTGTGCATTGCGGCAACATACGCTGCACGGGCCTATTGATTTCGACGTGGACGTAAATGACGTAAATCCCTATTCACGGACGACTTACGCAAACAACGTAAAATTTTTGAATTTCGAAGCGGGAACGGCGGCCATACTTTAACATTACTATTCCAACTATTTGTTGGAATAACTTTAGGCCTGATAAAGCGTTACGTAAACGGCGTATCTGTACTGCGTCGGCCGGGCGTACGTTCGTGAATAGGCGTATCTAGTGATTTACATATTCTACGCCGACCACAATGGAAGCGCCACCTAGCGGCCAGCCTAAATATTGCACCCTAAGATAGGACGGCGCAAGCCGTCCTATCTTAGATAGGTTTAAGTGTATCTCTGTTTGAGAATACACTTAAACTTAGGTCGGCGCAGATTCTGAGTTAGGTCGGCGTATCTACTGATACGCCGACCTAACTCTACCTGAATCTAGCTATATGAGTGTAGTGATTAGCACACTTATGTTTCATTGAGCTCTACAACTCTGCTGTGGTGGAAGACGGGACTTGTAGTTCACTCATTCACAGGTCTCTATGAATGAATGATGCGCACATTTCAAAAGTGACAATGGCTACGGGAGAGAAAACCCCAGTATGCTGTCACTGGGGGGGGGCCTATTTGCACCATGTTACACCCTAAATACAGATGTACCGTGTTGCATAAGGTTAGCCTTTAAGGAAATAGACTAAACTACCCTAGATTTAAAAAATATATATCTTAATGATATAGCTTAAAGTGATATTAAAGGCTTTGCTTTAAAAAACAAACAAAAGACAAACATGTTATACTTACCTGCTCTGTGCAGTGGTTTTGCACAAAGCAGACTTGATCTTTCTCTTCTCTGAGGAGTGCCCAGAGAGCAAGCAGCTTTCTCTGGGGGCACCCATGCAGGCTCACTGTCAAGCCACTGCTCTGTGTGTCTATTCAAACAGAGCCGTGACTCAGTCCCGTCCCCTCTATCCTCATTGGTTCACTGGCTGTGATTGACAGCAGTGGGAGCCAATAGGGCAGGGAATGCATTAAAGTGGAGGTCTGCCCACCGCTGCAAAATTTAAAAGCCAGCAGTTGCACATACTGCATCTGCTGACTTTTAATAATCGGACACTTACCTGTCCTGGCACCACAGCTGATGTTTGCATCAGCTGTCGGGTGCTGCCGCCTCCATTGCGAGTAAGGGAACATGGCAGTGAAGCCTTACAGCTTCACGCCTGGAACCCTACTGCGCATGAGCGAGTCTCCACTTCTCTCTCCTACTGACCCGACGGCCGTAGAAGGAGGAGGGAGGAGAAGGGAGCCCGGGCGATGATGTCAAATACGGAAGGCTCCCAGAAGTGGGAAAGGATACCTGTGAAAGACAGGTATCCTTACCCCCCTCCCCCCCAAAGGTGCCAAATGTGGTACCGGAGGGGGGAGGAGTACAACGAGCAGAAGTTCCACTTTTGGGTGGAACTTCGCTTTAAGGTAAAAAAACGTTCTGCCTTTAGAACCACTTAAAGAAGAGAAAATTAAGAATTTATGTGTCTTGCCAAATTTTGCCAAAATCACTCTGCACATCCTTACTGATTACATACACGGGTTCTTCTTTCTGCTTGGCAGTGCTATGGTTTTGCTTTACTACTCCTTCTCACAATGTAAGTTTATGAGTCATATGGCTGATATCTTGTAACAAAGTTGTTAAGGGAGGCAGAGTGATTGCAAATTAAGTATTTGCTCCCTTTAGTAGCTAATCTACAAATCTTTACACAAATAAAATAATAAGAAATACAGAATATATATCAAACATAGGGGGTGTGGCTACGAGTGACACATCACTCATGACCGTTCCCGATCACTAGGCAGAATAGGGGAATGCCTTGTTTACAAAGGCATCCCCCTGTTTTGCCTTTGCCGACTGCAATTGTGAGACTCCCGGGAACATCGAGTTCCCGGGACCCGCAAGCACACTCACAATGCACGCTGGGCGGCAAATTTAAAGGGACGTACAGGTACTCCAATGTGCCTGCCCGTGCCATTTTGCCGATGTACATCGGCGTGCGGTGGACGGCAAGTGGTTAAGCGGAATTCCGTCAGAGTTTATTTCAACGGGAAAACCGGTCGTGTGTACAGGGCATTAGAAATAGGTTTATTTGCATCACCACAGGGTGGCACTGTGGATGCAAGAATGATAAGAATGTGCCACGTCCTGATTTAATTGAAATACTGATTGGAAACATTTGACAATATACTTTATAGACTCTATGATACACAAAGGTAAATATCTTCATTACAAAAAGGTTAAAAAATAAACAGACATTGCTTAAACAAATTCACAATGTAATTTTTTCCTGGATGAGATAGATCACACCACCAGTTACACGCCTTAAACAAACTACTACACCAAGCCTGTTGAAATATCGTCAATTATCATACCTAGGGCGTTTCTTACAATTATACAGAATACAATTGTTGGTGTAACTGGTGGTGTGATCTATATCATCCAGGCAATGTCTGTTTATTTTCTAACTCTTTTGTAATAAAGATGTTTAACTTTAACTTTGTGTATCATACAATGATCATGTCCTCCACTTCAGGAGATTGTTGGATAATACAGCTAAACAAATATCCCGTAAGGTGGTAAATCCTACAACAGAAACTACTGTGGGTGTAGAGTTTACTGATGGGATTTCGAAGACCCCCTGCAGCTTTAGTAAGTTGTGACTATTACTGCTTACAATCTGGGATGTGGTGGTCAACTTCAGGCACAGGGGTTTAGTCCTAAATTGTTGGCCAATGGTTTCTGGTGCAGCCCAGGGTGTCCAATAGAAGAAAAAGTAAGCGGACGCACTATTATAGTGTAGTAAATTTGTTCAAAAAAGAATAATCAGCCCAAAAGTGATTTTGTAATAGGAAGAAAGCAGGGCCGGTGCAGGAATTTTTGACAACCTTGGCCAGGGGTGCCCAACCAGTGGCCCGCGGAGCCCTCTGATGTGGCCCGCAACCTCCTGCACTGGGGTGGCTGGTTGGCAAGCCCAGTTTGCAGGTTTCCGACCTGCCATCCAAGAGCACCAGTGTTGTGAATGATGCCCACAGTAGAGGAAGCAAGCGGCTTTTCAGAAAGCGCACCACACCTGCAGGATATAATAGACGTCTATGGCAAAGTGCAGCTAAAACCACAGGTACACTGAGCCGCAATTGACTGCAGACCATCAGTGTAAAAGCAGCCTTAGGCCCCTTTCACATGATCGGTCCAACCCAATCGGACCCTCTAATCACCTCTATGGAGCGGCAGATGTAAACAGGTTTTTGTCCTTTTACACCTGCCTGCCTCCAATCCGATCTGCTAAAAAAAAACAGAAGAGGATCTGCCCCTTCTATCTGATTGGATGGGAGGGCCCAAAGAGTAGATTGGGCTGTGTCTGCTTTGCATATGCAGACTGGACACAGACCTGTCATCTGCCCACTCCGCTCATTGTGCCCAAGCACACCTGGCGCACCCTGTGCACACACCTAGGCATGTCAGAGATTTCTTTTCTCTGTGGTCAATAAATCGTTGCTTCTATAACACCTTTTGGGGAATCTTTACAGCCCATTGTGGGTAAAAACAAAAATGCTCCCTTGCAGTGGAGCCGCCCCTGCACTACCAGGGTTAAATGCTCATTTCATTTTGGGATCAGAAAAAAACACTTTTACTTACTTGATACCACTTTTGTTTTTTAATGAGCCTCTATGTGCACAATAGAAAATATAAACTCCCCGCCACTTATCCTTCTCGCCAACAAAGAGTACTTTCTTTCTATTCACTATAATTCTGGTTTTAGGTGCAAGCATTACTAGATGAAACACAGACTACATTCTGCATCTAGGAACCTCTGTGCTATGTGTTCTATATAAACTAGAAACAGGTCTGATAAGTTTATTTTGCTGACTAGATCTGGGGAAGTTTGTTTTTGCATTGTGTACTTGATAGCTTGCTCACATGACTTATTGTAATCTATACTTCCCAGTATTCTTCATATAAAGACAACGCGGTTAAATATATGTAGCGCCCCCTTGATTTCAGCATGGGCACTACGCTAAAGTTAGTGGGAATGGGAGAGTTACTTTGCTCCCATTCGTGGTTTGTCTAAATTTGGGACTTCTGTCATCCCAGAAATGTCCACTGGGTCAGTCTGTGGTCAAGGGGTGCAACACCACCCCTTGCCGGCAGTTGGTGCCAGAGGGGTTCTGGCAGAGCAAGTTTTCCCCAGCAGCCAATTGGAGGAGTTTTTCCCTCGCGGGGCATGCTGGGGGAGAGTATATCTGTGACAGGGGTCATGTGTTGGTAAATCTTCATGGGGTCCCCGTTCCAGGTGCGGTATCCACCTTCAGGGTACGCGCATCCATGGACCCTGCCAGCACGGCCCACCTGGCCAAAGCTGAAAGCTGCATCGAACCTCATTCTGAGGAAAAAAGGGGCCCCAGTGTTTTACTGGGTTCCATGACCTGTTGAGAGAATCCCAGTCTGGGATAGGGCGTCCGGACCACTGACAGGTATGCTTGCTGTCATCCGGGGGCCTATATAGGAAAAGTCAACTGGGAGGATTCGCTCTCTTTATTCACCTAAGTCCTTTATTGAAATTGGCCTGTGGCAGAGGCCCTAGAGCCGGGTCTGTGGGAGAGACCTGTTCCTCCCAGCTAGTTCAGAGTCTATTGCCAGGCCTATTATAGGGGTCTGTCCGGGGGCACTTCACCCACTCCAAGTAGAGTGGCGACGAGTTACAAAAATTGGTACTATACAGAGCAGTATTGACTGCTCCATTTAAAGTGGAGTTCCACCCATAAATATAACATTACATCAGTAGTTTTAAAAAAATGTCATTAGTCCTTTAAGAAAAAAAAAACATTTTTAGATGCCTTCAAAGTGTTGTTGCTAGGCAGAATAGTTAATCTTCCCACTTCCTGCACCTAGGTGCTTAAGCTTCCTAACCTACACCGCACAGACTCCTGGGAATGTAGTGGGTGTAACTTTCCAGGAGTCTGTGCACTCCCCAGTCTCGAAGAATCATGTGACTTGGACAGTACAGGTGCTGACACCTGATCTGAAACCTATTACACTGCTTGTGCAGCACTGAGCATGTGCGAGATCTGCAAGGCTGAAATCCAGGAAGTCATACAGTCTGGCTTCATGATGCCCACACTTAAGATGGCCCCAGTCAATTTCTATTTTATAAAGTGTCTAAATGATGTAACAACCTAACAAAACGGACCTTAGTTTACAGACTAACTTTACTAGAATACATTAAGCTTGTGTATTACAGGGGTATTTATATTTAAAAAGTGAAATTGTGGCCGGAACTCCTCTTTAATATCCAGGCCTGATACTGCAATGTTCTCTTCTTTTTCCTTCATCAACCTTGACCTTCCCAATACATGTTGATGTTGGCCGTGTTTAACCTGGACAATAAAGCATTGAAAACCTTTTATTGGCTGTCTGGACCTTCGCTCACTACCGCTGTTCTCACAAATACACCCCTAGACACCGCCAGGGTAACTTAGAAGGCCGACCCCAAAATCAACCAGCGGCTCCTGCGGGGGTGAGCGCTACATAAATATATGAGAGAAATTCAAACTGAATGCAATAGGGAATGTATATTGACCCCTTAAAAAGGGAGTTCTAGCCTGGGAATTTTTTTTTTTTTAGTCAGCAGCTACAAATACTGTAGCTTCTGACATTTAATATCAGGACACTTACCTGTCCAAGGATCCCGCAATGTCGGCACCCCAAGCCAATCCGTCCATTGGCTTTGGGTGCAAGCACCGGCATCTTCACAAAGAGAAATAGGAAGTGAAGCCTTGCAGCTGCGCAAGTTAGCTTAATGAATGGTCCTGCTGACTTCTGGGATCTTCTCCCCCCGAAAGGTGCCAAATGTGGCAGCGGAGGGAAGGAGGAAGCAAACAAGCAGGGCTTCCCCTTTTTTGGGTGGCGCTCCCCTTTAATGCCATGGCACAGCTTCTGTGTCATGTGACTGCTGTGATTGACTCCCGCAGCCGTCACATGATCAGGAGCCTGTCCCACTGGGTCCCAATCAAGAGCTTTGACAGAGAGCTGCTGATGAGAGCTTGGTCAGTGTGCACTCAGCACACAACTTTAGGTCTCAGTGGATGATGTGCAGTGGCTGGCCATATGAATTACATGGTCAGCAAGCGGTTAATTCTATACAGTGGTAAAACCAGCCAGGTTATAGATAGGTGGGCTAAATGGAACCAGAAAGCCCTTCACACTCAACTTCAGAGTGTAACACAGAAAAATCTTCTCAATACAGATGATTTCTGTGAATCTTGCTACCATCAAAGATCCAGGAAAATTGGGATTCATTCCTTATTTCAGGACAGTGGCAGCTGGTGCTCGGATGGGGGGGGGGAGACAAACCTGGCCCTCCCACTCGCACTACCGCCCCCCCCCCCCACGCAGGATGGACGGGAAGGCAATTAGTGGCCTTACCTTTGGAGGCCAAAGACGAGGTGGTGCTGGATCCTGGGTAAGGCTAGTGGAAGAGCCTGCTGCTGCCCCTCCGCCCCTCCACCTGCTGTTCCTCGCTCTAGCTTGCCGAGGGAAGTGCCGGCAGGGCCGGCCCTATGATGGGACCGGGTGGTACCATGGGTACCAGGCAGCACTTTTAGGGGGGCAGCATATTTTTTGTGCTATAAATATATATATTTTTTAACTTTTTGCTATAATAAATATCCTCCAAATTTAGAAAAATAAACGATTTTCTTCAGTTTAGGCCAATATGTATTCTTCTACATATTTTTGGTACCAAAAAAAAACACAATTAGCGTACATTGATTAGTTTGCGCAAAAGACATTGTGGCCGCCGGCAATTCACAGGTCCCTTTATACTCCTGGATACATGTATAGAGCCATGGCAGGTCCTTTTATACGCCTATATGCATGTATAGAGCCATGACAGGCCCTCTTTATACATCTATAGAGCCATGACAGGCCCTCGTTATACTCCTTTATACATTTATAGAGCCATGGCAGGTCCTCTTTATACTCCTATATACATTTATAGAGCCATGGCAGGTCCTCTTTATACTCCTATATACATTTACAGAGCCATGGCAGGTCCTCTTTATACTCCTATATACATTTATAGAGCCATGGCAGGTCCTCTTTATACTCCTATATACATTTATAGAGCCATGGCAGGTCCTCTTTATATTCCTTTACATGTAAAGAGTCTCGACAGGTCCTCTATATACATGTATAGAGCCCTGACAGGTCCTCTTTATACATCTATAGAGCCATGACAGGCCCTCGTTATACTCCTTTATACATGTATAGAGCCATGTCAAGTACTCTTTATAGTCCTATATACATGTATAGAGCCATGACAGGTCCTCTTTATAGTCCTATATACATGTATAGAGCCATGACAGGTCCTCTTGATATTCCTTTACATGTAAAGAGTAATGACAGGTCCTCTTTATACTCCTTTATACATGTATAGAGCCATGACGGGTCCCCTTTAGTTATGATATAAAATAATGAATGTGGGGGCCTTTTGGTTGGCGTGATTTTTTTTCGGGGGGGCAGCATTTAATTCTTGGTCCCAGGCAGCACAATGTCTTGGGCCGGCACTGAGTGCCGGGGCTGTTGTTTCTCCTCCAGGCCAAACAGGAAGTGGGTCCTGAGACCCGATTGGCCGCATGTCCAAAGACTCCCTGGCCAATCTGGTCTCAGGACCCGCTACCTAACTGGCCGGGAGAAGAAGCAGGACGACATTAGTGAATATTAATTTGTAAATGTCACACAACTGGGTGGGCTCAGGGCGCAGCCTTTTTTGAAGCCAATTAGAGCCTCAAACAAAACAAAAAGAAACCCACTGAAATCCATGTGTCTGGCACCCTGCATGTATATTAGGGGCCAAGCACATAAATTAGGGGGGCAGCACCCCTGCGCCCCTAATGGAGCGGCCGCCACTGGATATCGATAATCCATTATATATAAACCTGGAGCTTGGGACCACAGCTAACACTGTGAGGATGGGGAGTAAGAGGAGCTCAGGAAACATCCTTTCCCCAATTTCCTTTGGGCAGCATCAACCCAGAAGTGCTAAGCTTTGAACATTTCTGGTTTCACAGCTGTCAGAATCCCAAGTAGAAAGATGGGTGCACAGCAGATCAAGCACAGCCCGTGTTTGACCGACTGGAACAGTAGACAGTCTATGTATGTCTCCATAAAGAAAAGAAAACCTATCATCAGCCAAATTATTATTATAAACATTTTATACAGGATATATATATATACATATAATGCCAACAGTTTGCACAGCGCTTGACATCATAAAGGGAGACAGAACAGTTACAATTCAATGCAAAAGGGTAAGGAGGGCTCTGCTCATAAGAGCTTACAATCTAATAGGGTGGGCTAACACATCCGATGTTAGTGCAGCCATCTCCACATTGAGCCTCTGGCCCAGATTCAGGTAGAATGGAGCAATATTTGCGTGGGCAAAGAGCAAAGATTTTTCTCTGCGCCCACGCAAATATTTCGATTTGCCCAGCGATTCACGGAGCAGTAGCTCCGTAAATTGCGCGGGCGATATGCTAAACAGCCGGGCGTAAGGCTGCCTAATGTAAATGATCCCGCCGGGGGCGGGAATCATTTAAATTAGGCGCACTCCCGCGCCGAGCGAACAGCGCATGCTCCGTCGGGAAACTTTCCCGACGTGCATTGCGGCAAATGACGTCGCAAGGACGTCATTTGCTTCTAAGTGAACGTGAATGGCGTCCAGCGCCATTCACGAATCACTTACGTAAACAACGTGAAATTCAAATTTCACGAGCGGGAAGCGCAGCTATACTTTAGCATAGGTTGCCCCTGCTATAGCAGGAGCAACCTTGCGCTAAAGTTGCTGTACGGAAACTCCGTACCTTGCGTGCCCAGGGCCCGCGCAACTTTTGTGAATCGGTGGTAGTATGCAATTTGCATACTATACGCCGATCACAATGGCCGCGCCCCCTAGCGGCCAACGCAAGAATGCAGCCTGAGATATGAAGGCATAAGGAGGCTTATGTCTGTCATATCTTAGGCTGCATTCGGTGTAACGAGGTTCCTGAATCAGGAGCACTCGTTACACCGGAGCAAGTAAGCACTTGCGCCGCGCAACCTATGGTTGCGCGGGCGCAAGTGCTTCTTGAATCTGGGCCTCTGTGTTCTGATAGGGGGATGCTGGCTTTCCAGCATGCTCGTTCGACAGAAGTCGGTTGTGAGACCGGCTTTTGTCGGACGAGGAGCTGTACACATGGGACAAAAGTCTGCCAAACATTTTCAGACAATTTTTGACCTGTCTGTACCCAGCCTAAGCCAACCACAGAAAAAAAGAGAAAGGGTATTCCAAATAGTATAATACTGCTTAAAGTGTTTCCTATAAAACTTTAGGGTGCATTCACACCTGCAAGTGCACCCAAACCCAGTGGGGGTTTCAGGCAATTAGCCTCGGGAGGCATTGATTGATTGAATGATAGGTCAACTTCTGTACAGCCAGCCTACCCATAGGCTGGCTGGCTGGAGAGAGGAGCGGGGCCTCGCGCATGCGCAGTAGGGTTCCCGGCGTAAAGCCGAAAGGTTAAACTGCCGGGTTCCCTTATCCGCAATGGTGCCAACAGCTGATGTTTTCATCAGCTGCGAGTGCCGACATCACTGGATTCCAGGACAGATAAGTGTCCTATTATTAAAAGCCAGCAGCTGTAGCTGCTGGCTTTTACTTTTTTTGGGGCTGGAACACCGCTTTAAGTAAAGCAACATAAAAAATGATTTTAAAGGCCGCATGGAAATAGTATACAGACAGTATCAGGGCATTTCAATGAATGAAGTATATTGTTAGTGGAACAGGTGAGTAAACACACTCATCGCTTAATACCAATACCATTTAGAATAGTTTGCCAGGGAATAACAAAGACAATACATTGCAAAGGAAGTAAAGGTATGAAAAGGCAGTGATTCAAAGGCTAATGCGTTTCCTGGCGTCTCAACTATAGCGATACCCTCGTAGGGGCTGCTAAATGATGTGGCCCACCTGTCACCCTGCCCAGCTCGGCGTTCACTCCTCAGCCACACTCACACAGAAAACAGTCCATGTGCTTGTTTTTTTATTATTTTTTATTAGGGAATTGAACTTGGATGGGTAAAAGGAATATATGGGATGCCCAGTAAAATTTTGGAACAAACAATTGGTAGATTGTATAGCAATCAAAGTCCCAACTTACCCGGGGCAGTAAAAGTGGACACAAAGATCGTCACCCGTACTCTTGCCCAGGGCCGGATTCCTGACAAGGCCACCAAGGCCAGGCCTAGGGGCGGCAGTGGGTGCAGGGGCAGATCCAGGGGAAATCAGTTGCGGGTGAGTGTGTGGGCGGCGTGGTGGTTGAGCCGGCGGGTGACTCTGTGTACGAGTAACTTTGCGGTCGGCGCGGTGGGTGAGCCGCTGAGCTTCTTGTCCACAGAGGCGTTTCAGCAGGCGGGTGAGAGAGAGTGATGGGAGGCTCCGTGGGTGGACAGGCCAATCAGCGGGTGGCGGAGCAGAGAGATGACATCATCTCTCACTGCCTGACTCCGGGACACAGGAAGTGACAATCCAATTCCCCACCTAAGCAGGAGAGTGACAATCCGCAAGGTGTGGCAGGTGACATGACAAGTGGACAATACGCAAGGTGTGGCAGGTGACGTGGCAAGTGGCAGGTGATGTGGCAAGTGGACAATCCGCAATGTGTGGCAGGTGACTGGCAAGTGGACAATCCGCAATGTGTGGCAGGCAGTGTTGCCAACCCCCTTAAGTGAAATTTCCTAGCAAGATGCCTAAAAATTACGAACGACACCAATTTTTTACTGCCACTTAAAAAAAGCACCTAAAATGGCTGTTTTCGGTTTTTGGTTTTCGGTTTTCGGTGCTAAACTGTGCAATTTTTAGTATTTAAACTATAAACATGTTGCTAGTGCTATTAGCAATGTGTTTAAGTTAAACAAAAGTAAAAAAACGAATTTCTCTATTTACATGAAGATCAGGTTAATATAACAGCCAGCACAGCGTTCCCCATTACAGTGCAAGGGAGAACTCTGCGAACCTTGATGTAAAGGACGATGCCACAGATCACGATCTAAGGGGGAACTCTGATGTAAGGAGGGGCTCTGCGCTCCCATTTACATCAGAGTTCCAACTTACATCAGGGTCCACAGAGGTCTCCCTTGCACTATAAGAGCAAATCCTGCAGACTCTGATGTAAAGGGGAACATCGGGAGCTCTAATGAGGGGGGGACGGACTCTGGTGACCAGAGATTACCTTCCACAGAGTGAATACACTAAGGTAAGGGGGTTAACCTTTATTTCAGTGCCCCCTTACATTATTGTGTTCACTCTCCCCCCTTACATCATTAACCCTTTCTAAGACTGACCCCTCCTCTCAGGTGCACCGTGCAGGGCTCAGGCAACTCCAGCTTGGCGGCTCTGGTTTTATCTGATAGTTTCCGCTACACAGTCCACACACATCTGACTTCTCTCGTGATCCCCAATCTGGCGGCATCTCCCGCTCCTCTACTGGCTGCCCCCCCAGAGACTGCAGACATGATAAAAGATGAGATGGTCAGAGACTGCAGACATGCTACAGGAGATGGTCAGAGACTGCAGACATACTACAAGAGATGGTCAGAGACTGCAGACATGGTACAGGAGATGATCAGAGACTGAAGACATGGTACAGGAGATGGTCAGCGACTGCAGACAAGGTACAGGAGATGGTCAGAGACTGCAGACATGGTACAAGAGATAGTCAGAGACTGCAGACATGGTACAAGAGATGGTCAGAGACTGCAGACATGGTACAGGAGATGGTCAGAGACTGCAGACATGGTACAGGAGATGGTCATAGACTGCAGACATGGTATAGGAGATGGTCAGAGACTGCAGACATGGTACAAGAGATAGTCAGAGACTTCAGACATGGTACAGGAGATGGTCAGAGACTGCAGACATGGTACAGGAGATGGTCAGAGACTGCAGACATGGTACAGGAGATGGTCAGAGACTGCAGACATGGTACAAGAGATGGTCAGAGACTGCAGACATGGTAGAGGAGATGGTCAGAGACTGCAGACATGGTAGAGGAGATGGTCAGAGATTGCAGACATGGTACAGGAGATGGTCAGAGACTGCAGACATGGTATAGAAGATGGTCAGAGACTGAAGACATGGTACAAGAGATAGTCAGAGACTGCAGACATGGTACAAGAGATGGTCAGAGACTGCAGACATGGTACAGGAGATGGTCAGAGACTGCAGACATGGTACAGGAAATGGTCAGAGACTGCAGACATGGTACAGGAGATGGTCAGAGACTGCAGACATGGTATAGAAGATGGTCAGAGACTGAAGACATGGTACAAGAGATGGTCAGAGACTGCAGACATGGTACAAGAGATGGTTATGCGGACAGGATACACTCAAGCGGACAGGATACTACAGATGGTTATGCGGACAGGATACACTCATGCGGACAGGATACAAGAGATGGTTATGCGGACAGGATACAGGATACACTCATGCGGACAGGATACAGGAGATGGTCATGCGGACAGGATACAGGAGATGGTCATGCGGACAGGATACAGGAGATGGTCATGCGGACAGGATACAGGAGATGGTCATGCGGACAGGATACAGGAGATGGTCATGCGGACAAGATACAGGAGATGGTCATGCGCACAGGATACAGGAGATGGTTATGCGGACAGGATACAGGAGATGGTCATGCGGACAGGATACAGGAGATGGTCATGCGGACAGGATACAGGAGATGGTCATGCGCACAGGATACAGGAGATGGTCATGCGCACAGGATACAGGAGATGGTCATGCGGACAGGATACAGGAGATGGTCATGCGGACAGGATACAGGAGATGGTCATGCGGACAGGATACAGGAGATGGTCATGCGCACAGGATACAGGAGATGGTCATGTGCACAGGATACAGGAGATGGTCATGCGCACAGGATACAGGAGATGGTCATGCGCACAGGATACAGGAGATGGTCATGCGGACAGGATACAGGAGAAATCAGAGAGACAGCAGACAGAGATTACATACAATGATTTTGTACAATCTCACCACTGCCATTTTTGTGAGGAAACTGCTGCCTGTGCCTGTCTGACAGCACATCAGTCTATGTCCCTCCCCTGCATGCCAGTGACACAGCTTCACCCTCCGGGCTCCCAGTGATGTCCTCCTCCTCTCACTTGATATCCCCCCAGTTGTACTCTCCTCCTCCTCCTCACCCATGCTCAGCCGAGTCCTCGAGTGCACACTGCACTGCATGAGCCACCGGCACCGCATAGCGGCAACCGCCATAGTGTCCCGAGTGCCGACTGCCGAGACAAGTCCCGATCTATTCAAAAATGGCACCGAGCGGCACCATTACGTTACTGCGCATGCACCGCCCGGCCGAACGCATACGAGCTTTCCCGAGCCCGGCCAGCTTCGGAGCGGTGCATGCGCAGTTGTATGGTCGGCTCGCGGCCATCTTTTTTACGGGCACCTGATGCCCATAGCGGACTTTAATGGACAGCCCGAAAAGGGGTTAAATTTACGGGCTGTCCATAAATATACGTACGGTTGGCAACACTGGTGGCAGGTGACGTGGCAAGTGGACAGTCCGCAACTTGTGGCAGGTGACGTGACAAGTGACAATCCGCAATGTGTGGCAGGTGATGTGGCAAGCTGACAATCCTCAACTTGTGGCAAGTGGACAATCCGCAACTTGTGGCAGGTGACGTGGAAAATCCGCAATGTGTGGCAAGTGGACAATCCGCAACGTTTGGCAAGTGACAATCTGCAACTTGTGGCAAGTGACAATCTGCATCTGGTGGCAGGCGACGGTGGCAAGTGACACACTCGGGGCTCCTACTGATTCTGCATTATGGTGAGTTGAACTATTTAATTTTCTATAACAATGTAATAATAGAAATAATGCGCTACAATCATCCTGACACCATAACAACCATGGTGCCGTGATGATTGAAGCGCCAACACCAGCCATTTCCCAAATAAATTCTCTGCAAAAAATCGTATTTTCTGTCAGTGCCCCTCCTGAGACTAGACTCTGGATCCGCCCCTGGCGAACCGCAACGGGCCAAACTGGGGGGGGGGGGGAGCGGCATTGAAGGACCTGGCCTCGAGGGGGCAAAGGGAGTAAATCTGGGCCTGCTCTTGCCCCTGATAACATTAGTCAGTCACCAGCCTGGCAGTGCCAGACTAATCTACACCCCCTACAAAATCCAATACCACATAGGTGCCAGCCCCACTCCTTTCACACGATCTTTTTTCAGGAACATTTCACAACGAAATGAAATGTCCAAACCAGTGGGTCATGACTTAGAAAAGTTGTTCTTTATTCTGTCAAATATTAAAGATTATACATAGTTTCCATGCCAGTAGGGTCTGTTCTTTTATAGACGCCCAACTTTGTTGGGGGAGCCCCCATACCCACATCTTTCTTACAGTTTCAAACTATTTTTTTTTTTTTTAAATTGTGCCCGATTTTGTCCTTCACCCACATATACACAAGGAGTAGCACCTTGCTTGGGACCTCGTTAATGGCAGTGCAAAAAATCCAGATTTATGTGGTGGCACAGTATGTCAGTCTTTTCAAAGTGAAGTTCCTCCTCAACGTTTTACCCAACTGTAACAACTGACCCAAGACTCCTGTCTTGGCACCTTAAATGCCCAGAAGTAAACAACTAATGCCTTGTACACACGATCGGAATTTCCGATGAAAAAAGTCTGACTAACTTATTCCATCGGAAATTCCGACCGTGTGAATGGCCATCGGAGTTTTTCCATCAGATATTCAGAGGAATTCCATCGGAGTTTACATAGAGAAAATGTTCTAATTTCCTCCGATGGAATTCTGTCGGAATTCCAATGTGAGTTTGGTTGGGCAAAAGCCTGATCGTGTGTACAGGGCATAAGGTGACAGTAAGTGCTGCCCGGGAAAACCTCCCTTCATTAAAGGAACCTACGCCCTACTTTTAAAGGGACATACACCCTGTTATACATCCCAGTTTATTGCAGGGGTGCCAGCCCAGTGGGCATATAACACTCTGCCACTCTAACCCAGGAGCCCTGGTAATAAGGAAATTAAATGGGACACTGGTTCATATTTAGCATCGGGGTCCAGACCCAGAGCATCTTAGCCATCCCCTTGAGTAGTCCCTAAATGATGAACTGAACTGTCATGCCGTGTACACACGATCATTTTTCGGGTTGTAAAAAACAACGTTTTAAAAAATGCAATTTAAAATGATCGTGTGTGTGTGGGCTTCATTTTTCAGGTTCTGAAAAACGACAAAAAAAAAAATTCGAACATGCTCTATTTTTTCACGACGTTTTAAACAATATCGGTTTTCGGGTTGTAAAAAATGATCGTGTGTGGGCTTTAACGATGTGAAAAACCCGCGCATGCTCAGATGTAAGTTATGAGACGGGAGCACTCGTTCTGGTAAAACTAGCGTTCGTAATGGAGTAAGCACATTCATCACGCTTTAACAGACTGAAAAGTGCGAATCGTCTTTTACTAACACAAAATCAGCTAAAGCAGCCCCAAGGGTGGCGTCATCCGCATGGAACTTCCCCTTTATAGTGCCGTTGTACGTGTTGTACGTCACCGCGCTTTGCTAGAGCATTTTTTTTTAACGATCGTGTGTGGGCAATACCGTTTTACTGATGAAGTTGGAAAAAACATTGTTTTTTCTAGAGGCTGAAAAACGTTGTTTTTTACAAGCCGAAAAATGATCGTGTGTACGCGGCATCATAGTTTTTCCTGTAAATTTTTTGAGAAAGGCAACAAACATTCCTATGTTTCTATTCTCAGTGACTGAGCCACAAGTTCATTTGATCAAGGCTTTTAATGATAAATGTGGCTAGTATTTCTTCACAGTTATAATGTTTGCACAGTAGAGATGATTTGGATATCATACAGTTTGTTTTCAGCACTGCTACACAAGATTCCTTTTGTGACCGCATGGCCTGATCTTATTGTGTATCAAGTGGGGAACTCCACTGTGATTCATCCGTATTGCTTGGGCTAAGGGCCGATAGGGCGCCATGAGTTCAAAGCCTGGCTTGAACAATAGTTCTTCAAATACTATTTTCCTAAATAGAATAAATTAAGCTTTCAAAGGGCAGGGGGTTAAAAAAAACGAAAAAAAAAAAAAAACACCACACTAAAAAGGAGCTTAACACTGAAGTAATTAAACACCATGTTACACAATGACCATTGGATTGTCCTGGACCAAAAGAAATAGAGAGGGTCAATAGATGGTGGGGAATGGGGGTATAGACCCAAGTGACTTGGGCATACTTCTCATTTTACAGAGCAGCCTGCCAGGTCGGAACCTTGGCCATATTTAATGTAGGGGTTGCTTTCTGCAGAAAAGTTAACCGTTTTGCATACGGCTGTGCTCTTAATTTCAGGGTCCCCAGAGGCTTTCATCCTAAACACAGAACTCTCCTTCTTAATCTGGGCACAGAGGGAAGCTCAAACCCCAGGACAATTCAGTGGCTTCTCAATTACTCTTGCTGGAATTCCCCATGTTCTCAAGGCTGGGACCCAAAATCCCAAATTATCTGGGGCAGTACCAGTGGGCATGAAGATCGTCACCCACACCCTCAAACCCTTAGTAACAATAGAAAGTCACCAATATGGCATAACCAGACTAATATACACCCTGACAGATCCCAATACCACATGGGTGCCAACAACACTTCTCCTTTTTGAAGGATCTTTCATCAGGAGCATTTCACAAAGAAATGTAGGTCCGGATTCACAGCCGCTGGCGCACATTTGTGCCGCCGTAGCGTATCTCCTTTACGCTACTCCTATGCAGCGCAGAGAGGCAAGCATTGAATTCACAAAGCCAATGCTCCCAAATCTGCGTTGGGTTTCCAAGGCGTAAGTCGGCGTAAGTGGAAGTGGGCGTGAGCAATGCAAATGAGACGTGACCCCATGCAAATGATGGGCCGAGCACCAAACAGATACGTATAACGAACAGCGCATGTGCCGTCCCGTGGGCGCATCCCAGTGCGCATGCTCACAATCACGTCGGAACAACTGCCTAAGATACGCCGGATCACTGCCTACGGCGTGAACGTAACCTACGCCTAGTCATATTACGTAAACTACGTAAAATCCGCAGGCTTGTATTCCCTGGTGCAGACCTTTGCATGTCTGCTGCTGAGTTACACCTCCTTTATGGGGCATAACTTTACGCCGGACGTATGACTTTACGCGCACTGAGTCGGGCGCACGTACATTAGTGAATCGGCGTATCTCCCTCATTTGCATATTTGAATAGAAAATCAATGGGAGCGCCAAATACGTCCAGCGTAAATATGCGCCCACTCTACGCCGGCGTAGGCAAGTTACGTCGATCAAATGAAGCCTGTTTTTAGGCGTATCTTAGTTTGTGGGTACGGCGCACAGATACGACGGCGCATATTTGCACTTAAGTGGCGTATCTCGAGATACGTCGGCACAAGTGCTTTGTGAATCCGGGCCGTAATGTTCAAATCAGTGGATCATGGCTTAGAAAAGTTGTTCTTTACTTGGTGAAATAAAGATTATACATAGCGCCCATGACAATAGGGTCTGTTCTGTCATAGATGCCCAACTCATTTGGATGTACCAACACCTTTCTGATGGCCTCAAACTTCTTTCCTCTCAACCAAAGTGGAGCCCATTTGTCTATCTCCCCCATCTCCACAAGGGAGTAGCCCTTTGCGCCCCCTATGGGCAGCACCCAAAAGTCCCAACTCATGTGGTGGCGCAGTATTTAAGTCTTTCTCAAAGTAGATTCCCCCTTCAACTCTCCAACCAAGTTCCCCTGTCAATTTTTTGTCAAGAGCAACAAACATTTCTATGTTTCTATCCCCTCTGTGACTGAGACAAACGTTCATATGATCAAAGATTTTAGTGTCAAACGTCACTAGTTTTCCTTATGGCCATAATGTTTGCACAGTGGAGATGGTTTGGATTTAATACAGTTTGTTTTCAGCAATGCTACACAAGATGCCTTTCGTGACCGCATGGCCTGATCTTATTGTGTACCAAGTAAGTGGGGAAATCCACCGTGATTCATCCATATTACTTGGGCTAAGGGCTGATAAGGCACCATGAGTTCAAAGCCTGGCTTAAACAATAGTTCCTCAAATAGAATAAATGAAGCTTTTAAAGGACAAGAGGCAAAAAAAAAAGAATACCACATTAAACAGGAGCTTAACGCTGAAGTAATTAAATCAGTCATATATATATAGCTGTAAATGTGAGTCACATTAGGTTGTCTGTCAGTTGTAGGGGTCATGTCTCAATTTTCTACCAGCTTAAGAATCACGCTCCTTAACCACTTAAGGACCGAACCATTATGCAGCTTAAAGACCTGGCCACTTTTTGCAAAACCGGCACTGCGTCGATTTAACTGACAATTGCGCCCAAACATAATTGGCATCCTTTTTTTCCCCACAAATAGAGCTTTCTTTTTTTGGTATTTGATCACCTCTGCGGTTTTTATTTTTTGCGCTATAAACAAAAATAGAGCGACAATTTTGAAAAAAAAATGCTATATTTTTTACTTTTTGCTATAATAAATATCCCCAAAAAATATTTTTTTCCTCAGTTTAGGCCGATACATATTCTTCTGCATATTTTTGGTAAAAAAATCGCAATAAGCGTTTATTGATTGGTTTGCGCAAAATGTATAGCGTCTACCTAATAGGGGATAGTTTTATTGCATTTTTATTAATAATTTTTTTTTCTAGTAATGACGACGATCAGCGATTTTTATCGTGAATGTGACATTATGGCGGACACATTGGACACTTAATAATAACTTTTGACACTATTTTGGGACCATTGTCATTTTTACAGCGAACAGTGCTCTTAAAGGGGACGTACATGTACGCCCTTGTACCCAGCCGTGCCATTCTGCAGTTTCCATCCATGTATGGGCAGGAAAGCTATACAGAAGTTGATCTACTGACTGACTCCTGTAGATCATTTGGATTTTTGCTGTTCCATCAGCGCCACAGACTATAGCTGGCAGCGCTGATTTATGTATTCTCCCTGCATTAGAATATAGTAGCTCAGCAGAAGGATCCCCCCATTCACATTGAATGTGTGAATGGGGGAACTAAGGGCCAGATCCACAAAAGGGATACGCAGGCGTATCTACTGATACGCCGTCGTATCCCTGTTTCTATCTATGCGGCTGATTCATAGAATCAGTTATGCATAGATATTCCTAAGATCCAGCAGGTGTAATAGTTTTACACTGTCGGATCTTAGGATGCAGTACCGCGGCCGCCGCTGGGGGCATTTCTCGTCGAAATTCCGCGTTGGGTATGCAAATTAGCACTTACGGAGATCCACAAAGGTTTTTCCCTTTGTTAATTCCCCGTAAGTGTTAGTTTGCCGTCGCAAAATTAGGGCTGCTTTTACAAAGTGTAAACTTAGTACACCATGTAAAAGTATACCCTTCTTTCCCGCGTCGCTGTCAAATTTTTTTATTTATTTTTTTTTCCCGCCGCATCTCTTTTTTACCCGTCGCGATTCACAAAACTCGGCGTAACGTAACGCAAAGCACGTTGGGAAAATAGCGTCGGGAGCATGCGCAGTATGTCCAGCGCGGTAGCGCGCCTAATTTAAATGGGACTCGCCCCATTAGATTAGATCCTCTCGAGGATTTCGGCGGATTTTCATGCGATGGAGTGTACACACCATCGCATTGAAATCCGCGCCAAAATCCTCTGGCGATGACGTGTCGCGCCATCGCCGCGATTATGACACGGCGACGTGCGCGACGCTGTCATATAAGGAATTCCACGCATGCGTCTAATCATTACGACGCATGCGGGGGATCCCTTCGGACGGATGGATCCGGTGAGTCTATACAGACCAGCGGATCCATCCGTTGGGATGGATTCCAGCAGATGGATTTGTTTGGCATGTCAGCAAATATTCGATCTGCTGGAATCCATCCCAGGGGATAAATATCCGCGGAAACAGATCCGCTGGAGTGTACACACCATAGGATCTGTGTGTACGGGGCCTAAGTCTTTTGTCTTTTTTTTTTTTTTTTTTTGGATCTCATCTATGTGTTGGAGAAAAGTTTTTACTTATCATCTATAGATTATACTGGCACCACATCCCCTTAATTGGAAACAATTTAGTAAAGATAGGGTTTTTTGGGATTTTAAAGGTGCGGAATTACAACAACATTTATATGAAAAAATATTTATTGATAAAAGTAAAAAATTACAGAATATAAAAAATCCATCCAATTATACAATACAGTTTCAAGAATGTGCAAGCTGTAAAATTCTCTACATGTTTCGCCACGATTAGTAGCTTCCTCAGGAGAATCAAATTTATCAGGCACTATCTACTAAATTACAAAACAACACAAGAATACAAAAGTAATAGACAAAATACAAATTTGACATTTTATCCCGAGTTGGCAGAGACCAAAATGACAGACTAGGGTAAGAGCAAGGATTACCTGTATGAAAAGTTGGACTGATCAAGATATAAAACCTGTAATTGAGGCCAGAAGGTCAAAAGGAACCTCAGAAATTGATCATCTGGTGTAACCATAGAGGGTGGTATGTATTGGAAACGCACTAAAAACTGGTTGGTGATCCGCCTAGGTTCTGGGCATGGAGATGGGAACACACTTATTATCAAGCCACTAAACCATATATCTCCAATTTTTGGGGTATATTTGGAGCTAGAAATCTACCTGTGATCGAATAGATAACAAAGACCCTTGAAACCTAGGAGATAATTATGCAGTCACTGATCCAATTGGAGAAATATTAAAAAATATCCCATTAGGTGATTAGGTCTGTTACCTGAAGCAGCGGTTCCATAGTACACAGTGGTAAATTGTTTGTCTAAACACTCTGGCCGGGATTCAGAAAGGACTTACGACGACGTATATCTCCAGATACGCCGTCGTAAGTCAAAATATGCGCCGTCGTATCTATACGCTTATTCAGGAAAGCAGATACGCCTGAATTTTGGCAATATACGACCGACGTAAGTCTCCTACACCGTCGTATCTTGGGTGCATATTTACGCTGGCCGCTAGTGGCGCTTCCGTTGATTTACGCGTCGAATATGTAAATGAACTAGATACGCCGATTCACGAAGGTACTTGCGCCCATTGCAGTAAGCTACGCCGTTTACGTAAGGCGTACGTCCGGCGTAAGTTTACCCCTCATAAAGCAGGGGTAAATCATGTTAAGGTATGGACGTCGGAAACGTTGGAACAGCCGTCGTATTTTACGTAGTTTACGTAAGTCGTACGTGAATGGGGCTGGGTGTAGGTTACGTTCACGTCGCATGAATGGATCCGGCGTATCTTAGGGAGTAAATTTTACGTGATTCTGAGCATGCGCGCGCATTCGTCCGCTCGGCCATGCATTTACATGGGGTCATGCTTCATTATAATACAACACGCCCACTGCCTTGCTACTTTAAATTACGCGGGCTTACGCCGGCCCATTTACGTTATGCCGACGTAAATATGGGAGCAAGTGCTTTGTGAATACTCAGCTTGCCTCTCAATATTACGTTGGTGTAGCACATATGAGATGCGCTACGCCTATCTAAAGATGCGCCGATCTCTCTGAATACCGGCCTCTTACTGCTACATCTGCAAGAGAGCTTCTTCTGTTGAAAACAGCAGAACTACTGACAAGTTCACCAGGTGAAAATAGAGGCAAGAAAGACTAAAAATTAAAACAAATGCAGCCACCACGTCTAGGAATTGGTAAGCTGCACTGCACTATAATAAATGTTTGCTTCTGGGTTTAAAGGGGTTGTAAAGGTAAAAATGTTTTTCCCTAAATAGCTTCCTTTACCTTAGTGCAGTCCTCCTTCACTTACCTCACTTACTTTCCATTTTGCTTTTAAATGTCCTTATTTCTTCTGAGAAATCCTCACTTCCTGTTCTTCTGTCTGTAACTACACACAGTAATGCAAGGCTTTCTCCTTCGTGTGGAGAAAGCCTCTTGAGGGGGGAGGGGGCGTGCAGGCAAGTCAGGACACTCTCTACTTTGCAGATAGAAAAAGGAGCTGTGTGTTAGTGGGCGTCTTGACACTCCTGCTTGCCCCTCAATAGGCTTTCTCCACAACAGGGAGAAAGCCTTGCATTACTGTGTGGAGTTACAGACAGAAGAACAGGAAGTGAGGATTTCTCAGAAGAAATAAGGACATTTAAGAGCAAAATGGAAGGATGAGGTAAGTGAAGGAGGACTGCACTAAGGTAAAGGAAGCTATTTAGGGAAAAACATTTTTTCCTTTACAACCACCATAACTAGACAGGATATACTAATATACCGTAATAGGTAAACCTGCAAATAATAATAGCAATAATTGTATAGGATACTTCAGCGCTCAACGTGTATTTATATATGGGTAAGTTTCTGTTATGACTGTGTGAAAATGACCAACTGTCCCAGAGTAATTGTGTGTTACGCAAACAGCAGTGACGTAATATGACTGCTTATTCACTGTTTGCACAATGAGAGAATTGTTTCAGTCGAGTGCCATTTATATTCATGAATGCAACAGAAACTTGCTGCCCACACTCATTTTAGCTGGCTGCTGACATCAGATCATGGCACCCCTGATGTTGTATTTTGCTGCCCTTGTATAATGTGTCTTTGTCCCTGGAAGTGTCCCTGGGGAAGAGCAAGCAGTCTCCTCTTATCCGGTGACCAGACTGCAGCCTTGCCACATTGTAACAAGTCATAAGGTCCTCCCAAGACCTCCTGCTCTCTAGTTCCCTTGTCATGTAATGTCTGCCTTCATTTTGTTAAGTGCTGCGCAAATTTTTGGTGCTTTATCATAGCTCCCAACTGTCCCTGATTTCGAGGGATTGTTGCTGATTTGGAACCCGCTGTCAGCTGATGTCACAAAACTGTCCGGCATCCACCCAGGAACACCATAAGGTCCCGATCCACCCAGGAGCCTGGATCGCCACCCGGCTCAGCCTCTCAGCGAGCTGCTAGGCACCTGGGCCATCCACTCCTGCCCCCTCCACAGCCCAGTGCTCCAGTGAGCATGGAAAGGGCAGAGCAGAGAGTTGGTGACTAACAGTCACTAGCTCTCTGCTCACAGAGCAATGAGAACTGAGCAATCAGCTGTGTTTTATCTCGGTTCTCAGTCTTAGGGCCGCATTGAACCACTTCTGCATTCACCAAGGTAAGAATGATATATATATATTATATATATCATTTTTATTTTTTTTATGGATTCAATTGGGCTTTAAAGTAATAAAACATATAAGGCCAGATCCACGAAGCGCGGCGCTTCTATCCGTCCGGCGTAGTGTATCTCTGATACACTACGCCGCCGTAACTTACAGCTTTTTTTTTTGTATCCTGAAAGAATTTCCGCCGTAAGTTACGGCGGCGTAGCGTAAGGGCGCGCAATTCAAATGTATGTGATGGGGGCGTGTTTTATGTTAATACGTCTTGACCCGACGTAAATGACGTTTTTTTTTAACTGCGCATGCGCCGTCCGTGGGGGTATCCCAGTGCGCATGCTCGAAATTAACCCACAACAAGCCAATGCTTACGACATGAACGTCATTCTACGCAAAGCCGTATTCGTGAACGACTTACGCAAACAATGTCAAAAATTCAAAATTCGACGCAGGAACGACGGCCATACTTAACATTGAGTACGCCTCATATAGCAGGGGTAACTATACGACGAAAAAAGCCTTACGGACGTACGTTCGTAGATCGCCTTATCTAGCTAATTTGCATACTCGACGCGGAATTTGACGGAAACGCCACCTAGCGGCCAGCGTAAATATGCACCTACGATCCAACGGCGTACTAAGACGTACGCCAGTCGGATCGAGCCCAGATTCAGTCGTATCTTGTTTTGTGGATACAAAACAAAGATACGATGGGGCATTTTAAAAATTACGTGCCGTATCCATAGATACGCCGGCGTAATTCGTTTGTGGATCTGGCCCATAGTTCTGATGTGAGGTCTACTTTAACTCATGCTGCTGATTCTAACAAAGTGTTATTTTTTTGGGGATATTTGTATTATTCAGTGATTTTCCTCCAGTGAGGCATAACAAGGTGGACAATTCATGTCGTGTGCACATCTCCTCCTGACCATGCCTTGACTTTTCATTACAATCTTAGACCAGCCAGTTAGACAGACAGTGTGGCACCACGCCGCCTGCAGCCATGCATCCAGTGACTTGGTGAGCTTGTAGAATTCTTTATTGGATACCTGACAAAGCATCTTTTGGAAGCCAACCAAACGCCCGGTGCCCCTCCTGACTGTGCCTGGATCATGGAAAATCAGGCCGGATTAGAGGAAAGCGCCTCTGTGCCGGAGAGGGCAGAGGATCCTTTGTATAAAGTCTCGGTAAAGTCTAGGTAATACTAAGAAGCAATGTGTCTGATACAGCCAAGCTGACACAATGTTATTGTGTGTTATCACTTTGGCTTTGGAATTGCTCTGGGGGTGAGACAGCTTGGCAGGCACAGTTGGAAGACATTTGACATAAAGAGGCTCTGAGCTAAAGTTATTGATGGAAAGAAGAGAGCTCTATCAACTTTGTGGGCGAGGATCTTAATTCAGCTTGTTCTGAAAACCTTTTTGAAAACCAGGTTATCTTCATTGCCCCAGCTAAAGAAAGGACATTTTTTTTTTAGCAAGCCAAGACCTTGAGTTAGGGTGAGAGCTTTGCTTTAAAAACAAAGCATTCATTAAAATCTACATGCCGGTGTCTAGTGTACTGTGTACTGGGCAGAGCATGGAATCCAGGGGTACTTAGGGGCAGTGGCGGTGCGTCCATAGAGGGTGAAGGAGCGCCACCCCCTCTCGCTTCCGCACCGCCACTGATACAATACATAGATTCACGCATTGCGTGAATCTATGTATTGCCGCTGCCGCCGACTATTCAGATGGCCACCCCCCTGGTGAGCGCCGGCCGTCTGAAAAAATTGCAGTTGGTTGGCTGTGGAAATGCTTTCGGAAATGTGGAAATGCTTTCCGAGTACAGCCCTCAAGCTGTAATCGTCTTCCAAATACTTATCCAAGGGACACACGGGGGGTGCGTTCCTTGGATAAGACTGACAGGCGTCTCAGCCAATCAGGTTTACTGGTTCTGGTTATCGGTAACCTGATTGGCTGAAGCGCCATCGAGGGCGGGAGAATACATCGAGGGACCATGAAAGGAGGTTGGCCGACCCCAGGAAGGTAAGTGCTGTGCTGTGTCGGGCAGGGGGGGTCAGCATTTTACAGGGCACAGTGGCGATAATTACTGGGGCACAGTGGCGATAATTACTGGGGCACAGTGGCGATAATTGGCACAGCGGTGACAAAGGGCACAGTGGCAACAATTGGCACAGTGGCGCAATTAAAGGGCACAGTGGCGACAAAGGGCACAGTGGCGACAATTAAAGGGCACAGTGGCGACAATTGATGGGCACAGTAGCTGCTTTTGATGGCATGGCACAGTGGCTGCGTTTGATGGCATGGCACAGTGGTGACAATTGATGGCACAGTGGCTGCATTTGATTGCATGGCACAGTTGCTGCGTTTGATGGCATGGCACAGTGGTGACAATTGATGGCACAGTGGCTGCGTTTGATGGGCCCAGTGGCTGCATTTGATGGGCACAGTGGCTGCATTTGATGGGCACAGTGAGGCTGCAATGTTTTTTTTGTTTGTTTGTTTGCGCCCCCCAAACAATTTTGAGGACCAGCCGCCACTGCTTAGGGGCATACTGGATGAGCTGCTTGTCTATGTTTGTTCAAAGGTCAGGAAGAACAGTACTATGGCAAGGATTGTTTAGGCACCAATGAAAACCAATATTATAATATAATACACTAGAAACTAAAGTAAGGACTTTAATGGTATTACTTGTATAAAATGTCAAAATTTTATTATACACAGGGAGGGAGTAGGGGAGGAGTTGGGAATTTAAAGGGCCCCACATCAGTACTGGGTACCTCTGTACAAATATGGCACACTTTATTGCCCCTTGCTCCTGGACTAAATTTCCTCGCACATTTATAAACAACTTCCTTATATAACTCATTTGTTTCTAGATATTCGCCTAATTAACCACTTGTGGACCCCTTCACGCCGATATACGTCGGCAGAATGGCACAGCTGGGCACAGGCACGTACAGGTACGTCGCCTTTAAGAGCCCAGCTGTGGGTCACGTGCGCGCCGCTGGCGACACGCTCACGACCTACTCCTGAGCTCTGTGACTGCGCCGGGAGGACCCGCGGACCCGATCACTGCCGGTGACCTGCGACCAGGTCACAGGAGCTGAAGAACGGGGAGAGGTGAGTGTAAACAAACCTTTCCCGTTCTTCTCCTTCGCTTGTCACTGATTGTCTGTTCCCTGTCATAGGGAACGACGATCAGTGACATCACACGTCCAGCCATGCCCCCTACAGTAAAAAAAACACAACAGGACACACTTAATCCCTTAGCGCCCCCTAGTGGTTAACCCCTTCACTGCCATTGTCATTTTCACAGTAATCAGTGCATTTTTATAGCACTTTTCGCTGTGAAAATGACAATGGTCCCAAAAATGTGTCAAAAGTGACTGATGTGTCCGCCACAATGTCGCAGTCAAGAAAAAAAATCGCTGATCGCCGCCATTACTAGTAAAAAAAAATATTTATAAAAATGCCATAAAACTATCCCCTATTTTGTAAACGCTATAACTTTTGCGCAAACCAATCAATAAACTCTTATTGCCATTTTTTTTTACCAAAAATATGTAGAAGAATACGTATCGGCCTAAACTGAGGGAAAAAAAATGTTTATATATATATTTTTTGGGTTATATTTATTATAGCAAAAAGTAAAAAATATTGCATTTTTTTTAAAATTATCGCTCTATTTTTGTTTATAGTGCAAAGAATAAAAACCGCAGAGGTGATCAAATACCACCAAAAGAAATCTCTATTTGTGGGGGGAAAAAAGGACGCCAATTTTATTTGGGAGCCACGTCGCACGACAATTGTCAGTTAAAGCGACGCAGTGTCGAATCGCAAAAAAAGGGGCCAGGTCTTTTACCTGCATAATGGTCCGAGTCTTAAGTGGTTAAGCAATGACATTGATACAAGTGGGTCTCTGTTATTCTATGGATGAAGCACATATGGACTATCCCATCCATCAAAGGAATTGGCAACAACTGGTCGTGCGAACTATCTTGTTTGATTCTGATATATGTATGTTTTTGTCTATATACTGTGAGGTATGTAGTAACACTCAATTGATGTGATATATATTCTTTAATATAGTCACAATATGGAAATCGATAATTGCATATTTCTTATTGTAAAGCTTGGCTGCAGTTCTCTTCCTGAAGAAGCAGGCAGAGGCCCATAAAAGGCATCTGCGTCAAAGTCGCATCGAGCTACTCATCACCTGGCTCTAGTGGGGTTGTTAAAGGATATATATATATATATATATATATATATATATATATATATATATATAGTATTATAACGCACATTTTCTTCTATGTTATGTCTTAACTATGTATCTTTATATTCTGTGTACATGGTTTTAAACTTGTGTATAATAAACTTTTTACATTTTATACAAGTGGTACCTTTAAATTCCTTACTTTAGTTTCTAGTTTTTTTGGGGGGGCAATTTCTATTAGAGGATGTGGTACTGGACAACAATTGTTCAAATTGAGAGGGTCCCTTATAGTGGCCCTCCCATGCATCTTTTTATTTCTATAATAAAATACAAAAAGTTGATTGTATAGTTGCTTAAAAAATAGTGTGTTGGTTAAAATTCCTAAAATTGTAATATGCATAACATATACAAAGAATAAAGTCTCCATCCATCAAAGGGACGTACAGTAAAACCTTGGTTTGAGAGTAACTTGGTTTGAGAGCGTTTTACAAGACAAGCAAAATGTTTTAATACATTTTTAGTATAAAAAGAAGAGAGGAGCCTCTAAGTGTAGCAATATGGTTACATTTAATGAAGGTACAACATTTAGCAACTTATTGCTACACTTAGAGGTGCCTCTCTTCGCTTTGATACCCTATAAAAAAAAATACTTTGATATACAAGTGCTTTGGATTACAAGCATGTTTCTGGAACAAATTATGCTCTCAAACCAAGGTTTTACTGTAAATGACAAAAAGAAACTCCAACGCATTTCAACTCGTAGAGTCTTCTTCAGGGAGTTATAAGACAATAGGGTAGATAAATGAATGTGCCATCTAGAGACCAGATATATGCAGACATCATCAGAACCTCCCCGGATAACTCTTCGGCCAGGAGGTAGTTCAAGGGATAATGGCTTGATAGATACAACCAAACCACATAAGTCCAAAGATATAGAGGACTTGGTTATAATCAGCAGATAGATAATTGCTAAGGGTGGAAGAAAGGGCAGCCATGTAGTGTGTAAAAAGTATTTAAAAAATATGCAAGTAGAGAGAACAGAAATTGTTCTAAAGGTGTCACATAGGAAACTATCCACAAGATCCACTATAACCAACTATTCGCTAAATCCACAAGATGAAAGGTCATCTACTGCCCCAATTAGGAAACACCGCGGCTGGTATTCTGGATATACTGAGGGATACCAGGGTGCTGAAAACACACTGTTTTTTAAGCAACTATACAATAAACTTTTAGTATTTTATTATAAATATTGGTTTTCATTTGTGCCTAAAAAATCCTGTTCTTGTTTTGTTTAGGGATGTGGCACCAATTTTGTTTGGCAGTTAAGGCATGTCTGATATAACAGATTTGCTCCAAGGTCATGTGAAGATGAGTTCTTTGAGTAAGTGAGTGAAAAACGTATATAGCGCTGCAATATGCGAACTAAATCGCCTCTGGGCGCTCGTTTGTCCATTTCTCCTTTGAACTCAAGAGATGGGTTTTGATCATTCTCCTAAAGGTCAAGTGATTCTCCTCCAACCGAATGCTGGTTGGTAAAGCGTTCCATGGTCTGGGGCCCTTTGAGCGCAAATCTTCGTTCTCCCTTGGACTTGTATCTGGTTTTTGGTATTTGGAGTAGATTTTGATTGGTGGATCGCAGAACGCGATTGGAGTTGTGAGCTTTTAGTTTTTCGCATAGATATTGGGGGGCATTTCCTTGAACACATTTATGCGTCAGACAGAGTGCTTTGAAAGTAATTCTGTCTTTCACTGGCAACCAATGAAGGGATCTCAGTGAAGGTGAGATTGATTCCCATGTTTTTTTCCCAGTCACCAGTCTAGCAGCCGTATTTTGAACGACTTGCAGACGGGTACTTTGGGAGTCCGAGGTAGAGGGCATTTGCATAGTCCAGTCTGGAGTTAACAATTGTTCCCACCACGACTGCTATGTCCTCTTTAGGAATAAATGGAATAAGTCTGCGTAGTAGGCCGAGCAGATGGTGCGATCCGCTGACTACTGACCCTATTTGTGCATCCATTGTCATGTAGGTGTCGAAGATGACTCAGAGACTTTTGACTTTGGTGCTAGGGGTGATGATTTGGCCCAGAATGGGCGGGGGTGTCCAAGTTGTTGCAAGTTGATTCTTTCGATTGGCGTGAAACAGGAGGAGTTCTGTTTTCGATCCGTTGAGTTTAAGATAACTCTTTGTCATCCAGTTTTCTATCAAAGAGAGGGATTTCTCTAGCCCTAGATGATGATCCTTTTTGTTGCAGATGCGAAAGTACAGTTGTGTGTCATCTGCACAAGAGTGGTAAAGTAGCTTTTGGCTACTGATGATTTCAAAGAGAGGGCAGAGGTAGATATTGAACAGTACCAGCGACAGGGGGGATCCTTGCGGGACCCCGCATGACACCGTGTGTTTTTCAGAAGTGAAAGGTCCCAATTTCACTATTTGTGATCGGTTTTCCAAAAAGGAGGAGAACCAGGATAGATCACATTCCGCGACTCTGGCTACTTCAGCTAGCCGAGTCAGTAGTAGTTTGTGGTCTACCGTGTCGAAAGCTGCGCTTAGGTCCAACAGTACTAGAAGACAAGATTCTCCTTCGTCTGTGGCCTCGAAAACATCATCCCATATTTTAAGCAGTGCTGTTTCTGTCCCGTGACCGGGACAGAAACCCGATTGAAAAGGATCGAATCAAATTATGGGTATCTAGATGCTGTTGCAGCTGTTGTGCCACTACTTTCTCCAGCTGAGAAAGTAGTTGAGCTTTACCTTCCTGATCTAGTAGTGTTATATGACAGTATGGGGGTTATTTACTAAAGGCAAACCCACTTTGCACTACAAGTGCAAAGTGCACTTAAAATTGCACTGAAAGTGCACTTGGAAGTGCAGTCACTGTAGATCTGAGGGGGACATGCAAGGAAAATAAAAAACAGCATTTTAGCTTGCACATGATTGGATAATAAAATCAGCAGAGCTTTCCCTCATTTCAGATCTACCAAACAGATTTACAGCGACTGCACTTCCAAGTGCACTTTCAGTGCAATTTCAAGTGTACTTTGCACTTGTAGTGCAAAGTGGATTTTCCTTTAGTAAATAACCCCCTCTGACTGCTTGCAGTGTGTCTCATAATTTACACAGGATGCATGACTATTTCTAAGGATATGCACACACATGGACTTTGCAACAGCAAATGAAGTAATCTATACATTATATTTATTATTAAAGCAGGACTAAAATAAATAAAGGGGCAGTACATGGGGTCAATCAGGTGTTCTGTATTTACATATGCTGGCAAGAAGCAGAAAGAGGACCTCATGAATCTGTTGCTGCTTCTTCCCTGTCCAGTCACAGGCCGCAGGTAGGGAAAGTCATGTACAAAGTGCCAGGCCTAGCATATGCCATTTTTGTCATGCTGGGTGATTATAATTTCAGCACCGGCTCTTATTGGCGTGCTTTATCCAGTATAATAGTAGGCAGAAGTATGGTGGGGGATATGGCCTATGGCACTGTGGAATAATGCCCACCACACTGCAGCAATTATGGAGTAGCCACACATGGTAACCAAACCAGGGGGAACATCTGGGCTCAGAACTAAACACACATGTCTCACAGCACGATATAGTGAGGATTGAGATTATAGAACCAACCATGTCACATCCTGTTCTGTGAAACTAATAAGGCTTTCACACGGTTTCACTTATAGAAGTGGCCTTTCTCTTAAAGTGGTTATAAACGCTTTTGTGAAACTTCTACCTATAAGTAAGCCTAGAATAAGGCTTACCTATAGGTAGTGGAAATATCTCCTAAACGTGCAGTATGTGCAGAATAAATAGTATTAAACATTTGAGGGGGTCATCCTTAGGGGAGGAGTCTGTAGGAGGAGGCAGCCACACCCCGACCCCGCCCTCCACCTCCGGATTCCTCGGGAGATAATGAACATCCCAGAGGGACAGCCTAACTTGGTGAGATGACAGGAAAAATTACAGCTTCCCCACACCGCTGGGCTCTCTGCTGATCAGATCAACTGTTTA
This sequence comes from Rana temporaria, assembly GCF_905171775.1. NCBI lineage: Eukaryota > Metazoa > Chordata > Amphibia > Anura > Ranidae > Rana > Rana temporaria. Next base: position 173,628,486 of record NC_053495.1, read on the forward strand.
CAAAGCTGCAACAGGAAAAGTGCAGGGGCCCCAGATTCACCTGGGATCCCTGGGCAGTGCCTGACACCCCCAATGTGTGTCACCTGGGGCGTTCCGCCCCCCGCCCCCTCCCTTGGTATGCCACTGTACATAAGTTGTATCTGTTTTTTTACAGTCTTCTCTTCATCTAATCTGTTCGAAGTCCAGAATTTCTAAAGCTCATCTGAGCTGTCAGAAAATGGGGGAAGAGAGCCAATATTACACTCTGCAGATCTCAGTGAGAAGAGTTCTGAGAACTGGTTGGAGGGAAGAGACACGCCCCCCCTTCACACTGCACACAGGAACAGAACTGAGGCTGTCAATCAGCTGGAGGTCCCTCCCCTGTCACCTTTTTTCTCTTGGTGTCAGAAAAATTTGTCAGAAGTGACTCATGCTGATAGCAGATGAACAAAGCAGCAGACAGAAATTACACTTAGCGCTCTTAATTGAGACAAGTACATACTATAGAAGCATATGCTTTGCTCGTAATTTACGTCTGAGATTTAAGGCTAGGTGCTATGTTTACAGAACTGGGATCTTTCCAAACAACCCAGAGAGGGAAAGTTCATGTACCGTGTCAGATGGCTTCAGGATATGGACCAGGACTAGTGTTGGCTGAATGTCAAGCCTGCAGGGCTCTGTGCTAGCAAGCGGGGTCAGGGGAGGTGGCTACCAGTTGTGTATCTGGTATCTAAACAAAGATCAGGGCAGCTAGCAATCAGTAACCTTTCTGGTATCCAAGCAAAAGTCAGGACAGGCAGCAATCAGTAGTGTATCCATTATCCAGGCAAAGGTCAGGGAGAACAGGAACAATAAGAGGCACAGCAATAGGTCAGAGCAAATAGGAACAATCAGAGACAAGACATGGGTCAGGGCAAGTAGGAGCAATCATTGATAAGACATGGGTCAGGGCAGATTGGAACAATCAGAAATAAGACATGGGTCAGGGCAGATAGGAATAATCAGAGACAAGACATGGGTCAGGTATATCAGAGTAATCAGAGATAAGACATGGGTCAGGGCATATGGGAAAGATCAGAGGCAATGTACTTGGTACAGGAGTCAAAAAGCTGAATGCTTTAAAAAACCCAAAGTCCTGGGCTTGTGACGTATAATTAAGGGCCCAATCACATTCACTGCTCTCACTGCTTGCTAAAACATTTTGTTTTACCATATGGGTTGGCCTCCATTGTGTGCGGGCTAATGGGGGTCAGCGCTTCGAGTTGTCACAACAGAAGGCGCGGTTTAGCTTTCTTTGAAAGCTGAATTCTGGGAAATTATAAGTTGGAAGCTCCACCCTATGTAATGGCCGGGTGAATAATATAATCAGACTGATTGATGGTCACTGTACCACATCCTCAGTTATACCTTACAGAAAACATACTGTCCTAAAGATGGGACTTTAAAGGTGCCAATGATCAGGGGTACATCAACAAAAGAAAACTTCTTTAATAACATACAGACTATAAGTCTTGTTTACATTTCAAAATTATTAAAATCACATTTCACCAGGTTGTGTGCCTTTAAAATAGCAGCACATTCTGTAGCACCCTCCTAGTTAAGATTTAAAATACTAGGTAAATTTAGTTTGGCTCTTCTGTAGCCAGAGTAGCAGTTGTTGATTGTTTTAGCCTGCTCAGTTTCTTACAGGTTGCTGGTCTGATTATTTCCCCTTGCATTCTAGAGGGTTCTGGAATCACAGTGGGAGGAGAAGCAGAAGGGCAGTCTGAATAAATGAGGAGGTGTGCCCAGCAGGTGGCTGAGAAGCCTATAAATAGTCTGAGGCCTGGAGCAGGATGAGAGTTGGCCCTTTGTCCAGTTCTGCAGGAGGAGCCTCCTGCCTGGGGGCCGTTGCCCCTAAGGGCAGTCTGCTGCAATGGTGCTTGAGGATCATCGAGGTCCCAACTGTAGCATAGCTTGGGGGCCTATTTCAAGTATGGTCTGGGATGTCGGTCTGGAGAGCTCGCTGCAGAGTAAAAGTGGAAGTTGGAGGAGAGTGTTCAGCTGTCTTTTGGTATTGTGAGTTTTGATTTTTCTTCAATGAAGAGTGCCTAGGGGATATCGGAAGGAGGTAACCAATGCTTCTGTGACATTGTGACTACTGATATGAATTCAGAGACCTAGTGACTGTACGCAAATCTCTGTTCTCCAAAAATCACCATTATTTACCATTACTCAGCCAGTGGTGATTTTCTTGGGAGCTTTATCTTATTTGCTTCATCTGCTTTGAGAGACTGAGAATGATCAGTAGAGAAAGAAGTGTCCTTAGTTTTCCTTTGGGGTGTCCCATGCCCCCCCCTCCCACTCCATCCAAGATTAATCTGCAATAAAAACTTAAAAGACATTCCCTGGGCTGTTGATTGCACCATAGAGAGAGAATTGCTGTGTTTGCACTAAATTTGAGGGAGGAATCAGTGTATCATTAGCGGCTCCTTAGGGAGGCACTACATGAATCAGTTAAGAGAGAGGAAGCCAGCAGCTGAAGAGAATAAATAGAGCACTTCTTTCAGAAATAATCTAACCATCCAGCAATGGTGTTTTTGGGGAGTTCTGGTCACACACAAACTGGCTGCAGTAAACTATCCGCACCCCATTGCCCATTTGAATGTAGCCTAATGGCCCGTACACACGATCAGAAATTCCGACAGCAAAAGTCTGATGTGAGCTTTTGAACGGAAATTCTAAGAGTGTGTATGCTCCATCGGACTTTTGCTGTCAGAATTTCCGCCAACAAAAGATTGAGAGTTGGTTCTCAAATTTTCCAAAGGAAAACATTCCTATCGTCTGTAGCGATTCCGACGCATGCTCGGAAGCATTGAACTTCATTTTCTCGGCTCGTCGTAGTGTTGTACGTCACCGCGTTCTTGACGGTCGAAAGTTCAGAGATCTTTTGTGTGACCGTGTTTATGCAAGCCAAGCTTGAGCGGAATTCTGTCGGAAAAACCATCCAAGGTTTTTCCGACAGAAAATCTGATCGTGTGTACGCGGCATTAGGCTGGCCATAGATGGATTTCTGACAGAACATACAAAAACATACAGATTCCTCCATCCACACAATCAAGGTGGGTAGAGGAATCCTCCCCACTGAGACATTGGGGTTGATTTACTAAAACTGGCGTGCACAAAACCTGGTGCAGCTCTGCATAAAAAACAATCAGCTTCCGTTTTTTTTTTTCAAAGCTTAATTGAACAAACTGAGGTTAGTAGCTGATTGGCTACCATGCACAGCTGCACAAGATTTTGTACTGCACAATGGTACTTTTAGTAAATCAACCCAATTGCATTCGGACAGTGGTGACTCTCCACTGTCAGAATACATTGATCTGCAGCTGCAGCAGCTGATCAAGATTTTTTTTCCAACAAGCCTGTTTTTAAATCGACTTATGTTGAGTGACGGCGGCCACACATGGATTGGACCGGACCCTGATAAGAATTTGGATCCATCTATGGCCAGCTTAACTGCCAGTACCATTGTAATTTAGGTTAAAAAAAGATTTTTAGCCAGATTCAGAGAGACTTGGGCTGGCGTATCAGTAGATACGCCAGCCTAAGTCTGAATGTGCGCCCGCGCAAATTTAAGCATATTCTGGTAACCAGATACGCTTAAATTAGGCTCAGATACGAGCGGCGTAAGTGTCTTACACCCTCGTATCCTAAAGTGTAATTTTTAGGCTGACCGCTAGGTGGCGCTTCCATTGCGGTCGGTGTAGAATATGTAAATCAGTAGATACGCCAATTCACGAACGTACGCCCGGCCGACGCAGTACAGATACGCCGTTTACGTAACGCATTAGTGGCCTAAAGTTATTCCATCAAATAGATGGAATAGTAATGTTAAGTATGGCCGCCGTTCCCGCGTCAAAATTTGAAAATTTTACGTTGTTTGCGTAAGTCGTCCGTGAATAGGGATTTACGTCGTTTACGTCCACGTCGAAATCAATAGGCCCGTGCGGCGGACTTAGCCGCAATGCACACTGGGAAATGTAGGCGCACGGTGCATGCGCAGTTCCAAAAAAACGTCAATCACGTCGGGTCAAGCCTAATTAACATAAAACACGCTCCCTCAGCCTATTTTGAATTAGGCGCCCTTATGCCCGCCCGCTTTAGGCTACGCCGCCGTAACTTAGCAGGCAAGTTCATTGTGAATCACGTACTTGCCTCGCTAACTTACGGTGGCGTAGCCTAAATGCCATAAGCTACGCCACCGCAAGTATGCGCTCGCCATCCTGAATCTAGCTATTTATCTTTAATTCAGTGCGAGCGTCAGTGTGCTTAGGTGGGATAAAATCGGTAAAATGCACACTATTATTTCTGGGCCCTATTATGGGGACATACAATGAATTATGAATGCATATCTCATGCACATCAGGAGTAGGAGAACGTTTTTGGGATTTTTAGTTGGTAGTAGGTCATGGTTGAATGATATTATTTTGGGGCATTATTAGTTTTCCTTTGAAAGTAAAAAAAAATCAGGAGGACTTGGCTTGACATTGATGTTCCGTTACCTAATGCTTAGCCACCATTCTTATTACATGTATGACTCAGCTTGACCATTTGTCATTGTCTATACTCTATTATAATGACACAATGAAAATCAATAAAACTCAGTTTTCAAAAAAAGTTAATAAAACAATCAGAAGATATCTGAGATATCTACTAACATGTACCACCAAATATTTCCTTTTAATAATCTGTTTCTTCTACTGGGCACACCACCTCAGGGATTGGCTGGGTCCTCATTTATTCAGACTGCCCTTCTGCTTTTCATCCCACTGTGATTTCAGAACCCTCTAGAATGCAAAGGGAAATAATCAGACCAGCAACATGCCTATGGGTAAGAAAAAAATGACTGAGCTGATGATAATGCAGGAAATTCAGGGGAAAGCTGTCATAACTTTCTCTAAGCAGCTCTAGCGAGGCCAGAGTGCCCCCCTCTAGGAATTTGTTGAGACTAACATCCCCATCCCAAGCCCAAGGCCCAAAAAAGGTAAAACTCTCACCGGGGAGGAATCATAGGTAGCCCCTCCCACCGGTGACAACTATGACACAGGGGGTGCAAGTATGAGGAAACTTTTAATTAATCCCAGGCCTTAAGGGTGTTGGTAGTCAGTGGGGATACCCAGTCTGAAAGACTTTTACAATTGTGCTCATAAATTTACATACCCTGGCAGAATTTATGATATCTTTGCCATTTTTCAGAGAATATGAACGATAACACAAAAACTTTTCTTTCACTCATGGTTAGTGTTTGGCTGAAGCCATTTATTATCGATCAACTGTGTTTACTCTTTTTAAATTATAGCAACAGTAATTACTCAAATGACCCTGATCAAAAGTTTACATACCCCAGTTCTTAATAACGTGTATTGCCCCCTTTAACATCAGTGACAGCTTGAAGCCTTTTGTGGTATTTGTGGATGAGGCTCTTTATCTTCTCAGATGGTAAAGCTGCCCATTCCTCTTGGCAAAAAGCCTCCAGTTCCTGTCAATTCTTGGGCTGTCTTGCATGAACTGCACGTCTGAGATCTCCCCAGAGTGGCTCAATGATATTGAGGTCAGGAGACTGAGATGGCCATTCTAGAACTTTCACTTTATTCTGCTGTAGCCAATGACAGGTAGACTTGGTCTTGTGTTTTGGATCATTGTCATGTTGGAATTTACAAGTACGTCCCATGCTCAGCTTCCTGGCTGATGAATGCACGTCTCCCTCCAGTATTTTTTTGATAACATACTTCATTCATCTTGCCATCAAATTTGACCGAATTTCCTGTGCCTTTGTAGCTCACACATCCCCAAAACTTCAACAATCCACCTCTGTACCTTTTATCATAGGCCTTTTTGACTCCTCTCCAAATGTAGCGTTTATGGTTGTGGCCAAAAAGCTCAGTTTTGGTCTCATCACTCCAAATTACTTTGTGCCAGAAGGTTTGAGGCGTGTCTCTGTGCTGTTTGGCAGGATAAGCGGGATACTTTGTGGCATTTGCGTAGTAATGGATTTCTTCTGGTGACTTGACCATGCAGCCCATCTTACTTCCAGTGCCTCTTTGTTGTGCATCTTGAAACAGCCACATCACATGTTTCCAGAGAGTCCTGTATTTCACCTGAAGTTATTTGTGGGTTTTTCTTTGCATCCCGAACAATTTTCCTGGCAGTTGTGGCTGAAATTTTAGTTGGTCTACCTGACCATGGTTTGGTTTCAATAGAACCCCTCATTTTACACTTCTCGATTAGAGTTTGAACACTGCTGATTGGCATTCTCAATTCCTTGGATATTTTTGTATATCCCTTTCCTGTTTTATACAGTTCAACTACCTTTTCCCACAGATCCTTTGACAATTCTTTTGCTTTCCCCATGACTCAGAATCCAGAAACATCAATGCAGGACTGGATAAAAGATGCAAGGGTCTATCAGGAGTCCAGAAACTCATTGACCTTTTATACACACACACACTAATACAAGTAAACAGATCATAGGTGAGGATGGTTACCTTTAATAGTCATTCAAACCCCTTTGTGTCAACTTGTGTGCATGTTATCAGGCCAAAATCACCAGGGTATGTAAACTTTTGATCAGGGTCATTTGGGTAATTTCTGTTGCCATTATGATTTAAAAAGAGTAAACACAGATGATTGATAATAAATGGCTTCAGCCAAACACTAACCATGAGTGAAAGAAATGTTTTTGTGTTATCGTTCATATTCTCTGAAAAATGGGCAATAAATCATAAATTCTGCCAGGGTATGTAAACTTATGAGCACAACTGTAATTCACTGCAGAAGAATGCTTGTAATCCAAAGCACTCGTATATCAAAGCGTGTTTCCCCATAGGAGTCAATGGAAACTCAGATAATTTGTTGCAGTGGCACTGCTAGTATATGCAGTCAGGGCCGCCATCAGGGGGGTACACCTGTAAGGGGCCCAGATGGCAATGCCCTTTTTTTTTGTAAGGGGCCCAGAGGTCCCCCAGGGCCTCGGATTGCAGTCCCCCCTTTTTTTTTTATATATATATATTTTTTTTATTAACGACTTGCTTACTGGGCACATATAACCCCTTCCTGCGCAGGCGAAAATACAGCTTTCGGCACTGCGTCGCTTTAACTGACAATTGCGCGGTCGTACGACGTGGCTCCCAAACAAAATTGACATCCTTTTTTTCCCACAAATAGAGCTTTCTTCTGGTGGTATTTGACCGCCTCTGCGGTTTTATTTTTTGCGCTATAAACAAAAAAAGAGCGCCAATTTTGAAAAAAACACAATATTTTTAACTTTTTGCTACAATAAATATCCCAATTTTGAAAAAAAATAACAAATTTTTTTTTCTCAGTTTAGGCCGATACATATTCTTCTACATATTTTTGGGGGAAAAAATCGCAATAAGCATATACTGATTGGTTTGCGCAAAAGTTATAGCGCCTACAAAATAGGGGACATAATTATGAATTTTTTTTTATTTTTTTACTAGTAATGACGGCGATCTGCAATTTTTATGGGGACTGCGACATTATGGCGGACACATCGCACACTTTTGACACATTTTTGGGACCTTTCACATTTATACAGTGATCAGTGCTATATATATGCACTGATTACTGTATAAATGTGACTGTCAGGAAAGGGGTTAACCACTAGGGGGCGAGGAAGGGGTTAAATGTGTTCCTGGGGGGTTCCAAGTGGTTAAAAGGCCCAGAGGTCCCCGGATGGCAACCCCCCTTTTTTTTTATAAAAAAAATATTATATTTTTATTAAAAAAAAATATTATTATTTTGTTTTTATTAACCACTTGCCTACTGTGCACATAAACCCCCTTCCTGCCCAGACGAAATTTTAGCTTCCGGCACTGCGTCGCTTTAACTGACAATTGCGTGGTCGCGCGACGTGGCTCCCAAACGAAATTAACGTCCTTTTTTTCCCACAAATAGAGCTTTCTTTTGGTGGTATTTGATCGCCTGTGTGGTTTTTATTTTTTGGGCTATAAACAAAAAAAGAGCGTAAATTTAGAAAAAAAACACAATATTTTTTACTTTTTGCTATAATAAATATCCCATTAAAAAAAAAAAAAAGTTTTATCTCTGTTTAGGGCAATACGTATTCTTCTACATATTTTTTGTAAAAAAAATAAAATCGCAATAACCGTATAGTGACTGGTTTGCGCAAAAGTTATATTGCCTACAAAATAGGGGACATAATTATGATTTTTTTTTTATTTATTTTTTTACTAGGAATGGCGGCGATCTGCGATTTTTTTTTTCGGGACTGCGAGATTATAGCGGACACATCAGACACTTTTGACACATTTTTGGGACCATTCACATTTATACAGTGAACAGTGCTATAAATATGCATTGAACTGTAGGGGGAGGGGGGTGACTGGGAGAGGTGACCGATCTGTGTCCCTATGTACAAGGGACACAGCATCGCTCTCCTCTCCCTGACAGGACGTGGAGCTCTGTGTTTACACACAGAGCTTCACATCCTTGCTCAGTAACTGGGCAATTGCGAGTGCCCGGCGGCCATCGCGGTCAACCGCGCACGGTGTTCCCAGTAACGTGACGGGAGCGCGCGCGCCCCCTAGCGGCTTCTAATGACAGGACGTCATATGACGTCCTGTAAGAACAATAGAGTATTCCGCCCGCCGTCATTTGACGGCATGCGGTTGCAAGATATTTAAAGGTCCCCAGGGCCCCCGGATGGCAACCCTTCACACTCAACCTAGACACTCGTGAACGGAGTGTTTCCAAATGTGTCTCCCAGCAGCTCTGGGTATCACTGGCGCCCCCGCACCTCTGGCCAAATGCAGTACTGCACACCACAAATGCATGAAACGCCCGCAAACTGAGTCAGAATTTTTTTAAATTATAGCTCTTATTGCAAAACACTCGTAAACCACGTTAGTCGCAATACAAGGTATTACTGTACTATGAACGTAGATTTTCTTTAAGATATTGCAGAGCCTGGCAATGCTGTATTCAGGGACAAGTGTTTAAAAAAACATAATGACCATGTCCTAATTGTCTCCAGAGACCTCTCTTGAACGGTAAAGGGGAGCTAATGTAGACTCTGAATATTACCTTGTGAAAGCCAGAAGACTAAGGGCCATATCTCCATACATGCAAAGATAATAGGTGGAAAAATACTGTCTTGCTGCACTCCAGGATCAGTTAGTAGCAAACCAATCAGCAGGGTGGCAGAAGAAGTGTTTAGGAAGCAGCCTGCTCAAATACAGCTCCTGGTTTGATTTGGAATGTGAGAAGGTCACTACAGAAAAGAATGAAACTTACTTGGCAATGCGATGTACGGTGCACAGAGAGCAGCATTAAAATACTGAAAAAAAAAAAAAAAAATGCTCGCTGCTTCAAGAAGCAGAAAGAACAGGAGGAAACAGAGGACCTGTATTCAGCCAGATGAACTGCAAATTCCTATTAGAGAATAAATTAATGGAAGTTGCCCAGGACCGAAGCAGAATATACAAAAATAATGGGCCAGATTCACAGAAGAGATACGCCGTCGTATCTCTGTGATCCGCCCGTCCTAACTATGCGGCTGATTCATAGAATCAGTTACGCATAGATAGCCCTAAGATCCGACAGGTGTAATTGACTTACACCGTCGGATCTTAGGATGCAATTCTAGGCCGGCCGCTAGGTCGCGATTCCATAGCGGTCGGCGTAGAATATGCAAATGACTAGTTACGAAGATCCGCGCGCTCGTTGCAATCTCGTACGTCGTCGCTCGTCGGTTTTTCCCGTCGCAAAGTTACACCTGCTTTAACATGGCTTATCTTTAGATCAGCCATGTTAAAGTATGGCCGTCGTTCCCGCGTCGAATTTCGAAATTTTTTTTTTGGCGTAAGACGTCTGGGAATACGAAACGCCGTTACGCACGTCGCAGTTAAAAAAAAACTTTGGGGCGCCGTAATTTTGCGCAAAGCACGTCGGGAAATTTGAACACGGAGCATGCGCAGAATGTTCGGCGCGGGAACGCGCCTAATTTAAATGGTGCCCGCCCCATTTGAATTAGGGCGGGCTTGCGCCGAGCGGAATTACGTTACACCGCCGCAAGTTTACAGGTAAGAGCTTTGTGAATCAGGCACTTACACTGTAAACCTGCGGCAGTGTAACGTAAATGGGATACGTTACGCCGCCGCTGCGTAACGTATTTGTCTGTGAATCTGGCCCAATGTTCTTTAGCAAGGAACATTCCACATTAATAATTATGCTACACAATTAGTATGTGCTGTAAATTGCCTCCAGCATTGCTACTGTTTCTGCTTGCTGGAGACTGACATTTTGCCAGCATAAGGTGATCAAGCATGACTTGATTTTCTGACTAAAGAGCCACTTAATTGTTTCCCAAAAAAGTTACATTCAAGGCATGCTGGGAAATAGATAACTGTCACAGTTGTTTATGCTCTTGAATTAGCTGTCAAGCTGTCAATGGAGTTCATAACTGATCACAATGACAACTGCAGATCAAACAAAGGCTAATGCCGCGTACACACGATCAGACATTCCAACAACAAAACCATGGATTTTTTTCCGGCCGAATGTTGGCTCAAACTTGTGTTGCATACACACGGTCACACAAATGTTGTCGGAAATTCCGAACATCAAGAACGCAGTGACGTACAACACTACGACGAGCCGAGAAAAATTAAGTTCAATAGGCAGTGCGGCTCTTCTGCTTGATTCCGTGAATGCGTGAATTTTTGTGCGTTGGAATTGCATGCACACGATCGGAATTTCCGACAAGAACTTTTGTTGTTGGAAAAATTGAGAACCAGCTGTCAAACATTTGTTGTAGGAAATTCCAATAGCAAATGTCCAATGGAGCATACACACGGTCGGAATATCCAACCAAAAGCTCACATTGAACATTTGTTGTCGGAAATTACGATCGTGTGTACGCGACATAAGATTGCAGCTTCCTTGGCTGTAAAGGATAAGAGTTTAAAGTGGTTGTAAAGGATCGTTTTTTTTTTAAAATAACTAACATGTCATGCTTACCTCCACTGTGCAGCTCATTTTGCACAGAGTGGCCCCGATCCTCCTGTTCTGGGGTCCCACGGCGGCTTTTGCAGCTCCTCCCTGCATTAGATAACCCCCTCTGGGAAGCGCTCTCCCGAGGGGGCTACCTTGCGTGCCAATGCCAGACTCGGCCCCGCCCCCCGGCGACCACATCATTCGATTTGACTGACAGCAGAGGGAGCCAATGGCCATAAATCTATCCAATCGAGAGTCGGGAATCCCTGGAGAGAGGGGCGGCGGGGATGTGCCCACGGAAATTCAGGGCACGGTAAGTAAAACGGGGGGCCTGGGGGACCGGACACTGCAAGGTGTTTTTTCCCCTTAATGCATTGGATGCATTAAGGGGAAAAAAACACAAAGGTTTACAACCCCTTTAACCAGTTGCAGACTTTGGGCATACTAGACACTAAGGATCAGCCGAACATCCCCCCCAGTTCGGTTCGCACCAGAACATGCCAACAGGCAAAAAATGTGTTTGAACACTCGAATACCGTTAAAGTCTATGGGACACGAACATGAAAAATCAAAAGTGCTAATTTTAAAGGTTAATATGCAAGTTATTGTGATAAAAAGTGTTTGGGGACCCGAGTCCTGCCCCCAGGGGACATGTATCAATGCAAAAAAAAGTTTTTAAAAATAGCATTTTTTTTCGGGAGCAGTGATTTTAATAATGCTTAAAGTGAAACAATAAAAGTGAAATATTGCTTTAAATTTCGTACCTGGGGGGTGTGCATAGTATGCCTGTGAAGTAGCACATGTTTAGAATAGTGCCTGCACAAAGTGTCATTTCTGAAGGAAAAAAACAGTAATTTAAAACCACGCGGTAAGGAGTCCCCGGCAATACAAAGAAAAGTCATTGAAAAAAAACGGCAGGGGTGGGGGACATTCGAAAATCTGTAAATAAAAATTTAAATTCTAAAGAGTGAAAATCCAAAAATACAAAAACCTGAATTAATAACTAACTAATAATGACTTAACAATTAAATTTGGCTGTTAGTGAATGTAGTGAATACTAATTTAATCCGAAGTTACAAATTATCTAAATTAGCAAATGCTGCATCTAAACGAATCTAGTAATAGTAATAAATAATAATAAAAACATTTTATTATTATTTGTTCCATTCCATTAGTTTAGATGCGGCATTCGTTATTTCAAATAATTCGTAAAACTTCAGATACATTTGTATTCGTTACATTCACTATCAGCCAAATTTTAACGGAAATTCCAACACCTATAATTTAATAGTTAGTTATTATTTCTAATTTTACTGATTTTCTTTCTTTTTTTCAGATTTTCGAATTTTTAAAAATTCGAAATTCCAAAATTACGAATTTTGAAAATGTTGAAATTTGAAAATTGAAAATGTTGAAAATTTGAAAATGTCTAAATTTGGAAATTTGGAAATTTGGACATTTCGAAATTCGAAAATCGGTGATTCAAAAATCAGAAATTCGGAAATTCGAAAAATCATAATATTCAGAAATTTGAAAATTAAAAATTAGAAAATCCAGAAATTAGAAAATCGGAGATTAGAAAATCAGAAATTCAAAAATTCCAAATTCGAAAATTCGAAAAATCATAATATTCAGAAATTTGAAAATTAAAAATTCGAACATCCAGAAATTGGAAAATTGGAAATTTGAAAATTCGAAAATCTGAAAATTTGGATTTTCGAATTTCTGAACTTCCGAATACTGAATTTCCAAATTTCCGAATTCTGAATTTCCAAATTTTCGAGAAAAACAAAAAAAATGAATGAAACTAAAACGAACATGTCTACTACACACCTGCTAACATCATCCATGAGCTCTGTCATCCTACACTTTAGAACAAGCCAAAGCTCCCCTTTAAAGGAGTTCTCTAAGCTAAAACTTTTAACCCCCGCTGTGCCCGGGCTGTAAAACTATACAAAATAAACTTTCACTTACCTGCCTACGATCCCCCGTTGTTCCGATATCGCTGTCCCGTTCTCCGGTCCCGGTCTCTTCCACTTCCTGCGGGTCGGTGACTCACAGTGCACTCAGCCTCTTGTACCCATCAATGTCCTTGACAGAATACTCCACACTATGATTGGTTTGAAAGATGCTTCTTCAAGATCAATAATCAAAGATCAGAAGAAACATCATCTATCAGTCTACATGTACTGTGGAAAGGGTCTATATTTGCCAGATGTACTCATCATTGGTGAATACAACTTCCAAAGCTTCAAAAGTTTGGACTCTATTATTATCATTAAAGAAATAAATAGAACCACATGGTGCACTGTTTCTTTGACTTTGATAATTATCGGATTAAGGAACCATTTGAAACACAAAAGTTTACTTGGTAAATTCCAACTAATTCCAACTAATGGAGCTGAGACCTGAGTGCTATCAACACAAGATGAAGTATGACTTGGGTACTTCATAAACCTCTTTGGAAAATATTTGGCACAGTATCTAAAGGAGAATCACCAGCTACAAGATCTATCAGTGGACTTTGATGTGGCCTTCATCAAGGTTAAGTGGGCTCAGGTGTGCAGGTCATGTCATCCTACTGAGTGAAAATAATTCTGCCAAGATACTGTTTCTCTAATAACAGGGATCAGAGGAGGATATGTTGATTCAAGTATTACTTTCATGCTAATTTTTGCCAAAAAATATAAAAGACCTAAAAGAGACAATTCAAGGTGATGCAGCTGTCATGAATATGCAATAATGTCTGGCAGCTTACCTGTCTCTCCCTGTGTTCATTAGAGGCCAGACTCTCTTATCTGGCTGCCTTTATCATCTCTCCTCCATGTATGGCTCCACCCCAGGCCATCCCAGGAACTCTATATTAACCACTGCACTGCTGGTCTGCTTTGCTGATCAATGTTGTTTGTTAGTATTGTGTTCCTGCTTGCTGTGTGCTACGTTATCTCTGTGTACCGACTTTGGCTTGTCTCCGACTACTCCTGTTTGCCTGTGACCCTGACCCTTGGCCTGTCCCTTGGTTGCTCTCGTCTGCTTGTTGCCACGATCTCGGCTTACCCTGCACTCTCTTGTGTCCTAAGTGGCTGCTTCCCTTCTCTCCCTACGGAGTGTGGCCTAGGGGACTCCGGGGGCCGCGACCTGGATCCAGTTGGAGCGATGGCCATCCTCACCACTAGAGGCTCTGGTGAATACCAACTGGATCTTAGATTCTGGGCCCTGGGGAATCTTGGGCTCAAGCTTCCTCTAGGATCCCTGTTTGTGCCCTCACCTCCATATCCACTCTGTGGTCCATCTGCAGCAGTCTGCTATAGGGTTCACTACCTTGTGGTGCAGCAGCAAAGGTGTAGAAACTGGAAAGCACTACCTCCCAAACAAGAGGAGTAGTAAAAACTCTTGAAGGAAACCAAGTCCTACCCTGGACCATAGCTACTTACAAACTGTATATTTACATTCTAAATCATATTTTTATTTTCTGTTGAAAAAATTATATAATTTTCCACCTGATGAAGACTCTTTATGAGTTGAAACACATTGAGGTTCTCTTGTTGCCATCTGAATGACATCATAATGGATGGAACTTTATACGATGCAGTGCTTCACTGATGCATTGGTTGTTATATACTCTTGATGTATGGTAATTTTTAATTTTTGTCAACAAAGTGTATATTTTACAACATTTTCTTTTATCAGTCAATACGGTTCCCCCTTTTTGAGTAATTACAGTCCAATAGGGATGACGTACCATTTATGAAACAGATTGGAATTTAGCAACAAGCATTTGTTTGATGTTAACTTTTATTTTGGAGCGAATGAACTTTCCTGAAAAAAAAAAAACACATTCACTGTTAGAAATTTGTTCATTCGAGAGATTTTTTATATCCTGCTCCTTTGAATTTTCTTGTAACTTCTTGAAAATGGTCGTCGATTTGACCCCACTAATGATTACTTTTATTTTCCTGTACAAGTCCCTGGGTCCAGTGGGCACATCTATCAGGACTGTGGCCAATCACAGTCCTCCTACCCCTGCAAACATGGACTTGCAAACAAGTACTGGAGGGATCTTTTCTACAGCTGCGGTTGACAGTCTCAGCTGCAGCAGACACAGGACCCAACGGCGTTCCTCAAACTGTGACTATGTGAAAGCACAATGGACCCCACCCCCCCCTCAGGGGAAAAATATGAACTGCACGCATTGCACCCTTGAAGAATATGCTACTGCACCCGTTGTCTTCCAGGATGTCTGCTTCATATCCCAGGAGGAAATATTTAAGTGTTTCAGCAGAAGATCTTGTGCATGTGTAAACCCGCCATAGACCACTACCAGGTCTATGGGATCCACAGCGAATCTGTGCAAATGCGTGAGATGATGACCCCCTGTCTGCATGTGTAGACATGCTGCGGGTCTGTGGGACCTTGCAGAGATGTACTGTCATGCCTTCAGCAAGTGTTTCTTATGTTCCTTTGTTAATTGTTGAATATGCTAATGCTATGTAAAGTAAATTGTAATATCGCCATCTAGTGGCTCATTTACATACTTAGTACCTGTGAATAATTTACTGAAGGTAGGTAGAGATGGTTGCTTAAAAGCCACCATAGCTTCCCATAATTCCACTGGTCTATACCATGAGGTGTGAGAGACAGCCCCCCGTATCCATCTTCCTTTTTCACCACCATGCATCTGCTCCAGAGGACTCCACAACTATTCAGCTGTAATTCCAATGTCAGCCTAACGGAAACATCGCCGGTATGTTTATAACCCCTTTCCCTAGTTAGACTAGTGTGTTAGGACTGTATATTTTGTATACTGATTGTATGTTATTGCTTTTATTTTAATTTTACTCTAACTTCCCTGCAATGAAAGTTGAAAAAATGACCTTGCGCCTGCCTCAATGAGTTGTTAAGGGAGGAGAGTAAGCTGTCTGTTTAATTATACCTCAGCCACGTATAGTGAGGGCAGAACATGTATGATGTGTGAATGCATGCGTAAGTGTGTCCCTAATATGCACACACTGTGGGTCTCCTAGAGACCCCTAGCACATATATGCATGCACTAGAAATACTGGTTTCTGGAACGTGATATAGACATCCCAGGGGACAGCGGGTGGCCAAACCTACCTAACTGGACTTGCAGTGTGTGCATGAGTGAGATCTCATTTCAAGATGGCAGAGTAGGTTGATGAAGTTCCTCTTCAATCTGCATGGTCAAAGCACAGGATCATTTTACATTCCAAACATAGTGACTCAATAAAAAAATAAAAATAAAATGGAGCCTGCAAAAAAATGTATTATTAATTTGATTATTTATAAATTGTATTAACCACTTACGGACCCCTTCACGCCGATATACGTCGGCAGAATGGCACGGCTGGGCACATCAACGTACATGTACATGGCTCTTTAAGCCCAGCCGTGAGGTTGCGTGCGTGCACTGCCGGCGCATGCACGTGACCCGGTCCAAAGCTCCGTGGCTGCGGGACTTGCGGACCCATGATCGCCGCTGGAGTCCTGCGATCGGTCCCTGGAGCTGAAGAACGGGGAGAGCTGTGTGTAAACACAGCTTCCCCGTTCTTCACTGTGGCGCTGTCATCGATCGTGTGTTCCCTTTTATAGGGAAACACAATCGATGATGTCACACCTACAGCCACACCCCCCTACAGTTAGAAACACAAATGAGGTCTCACATAACCCCTTCAGCGCCCCCTTGTGGTTAACTCCCAAACTGCAATTGTCATTTTCACAGTAAACAATGCATTTTTAATGCATTTTTTGCTGTGAAAATGACAATGGTCCCAATAATGTGTCAAAATTGTCCGAAGTGTCCGCCATAATGTCGCAGTCACGAAAAAAATCGCTAATCGCCGCCATTAGTAGTAAAAAAAAAATGAATAAAAATGCAATAAAACTATCCCCTTTTTTGTAAACGCTATAGATTTTGCGCAAACCAATCGATAAACGCTTATTGCGATTTTTTTACCAAAAATAGGTAGAAGAATACGTATTGGCCTAAACTGAGGAAAAAAATATTTTTGGAGGATATTTTTTATAGAAAAAAGTAAAAAATATTGAATTTTTTTCAAAATTGTCGCTCTATTTTTGTTTATAGCGCAAAAAATAAAAACCGCAGAGGTGATCAAATACCACCAAAAGAAAGCTCTATTTGTGGGAAAAAAGGACGCCAATTTTGTTTGGGAGCCACGTCGCACGACTGCGCAATTGTCAGTTAAAGCGACGCAGTGCCAAATCGCAAAAACTGTCCGGGTCCTTTAGCTGCCTAAAGGTCCGGGTCTTAAGTGGTTAATATTCTCTTGCAATTTGTATGCTATAAAATGGAGATACCTCTAGTTCTTTCAAAAAAAAAATGTTCCTTATTAAAATGTGTCTGTTTTTTTTTTTTTTTTCCTGTGTACTGCCTTGCATATGCCTGGTTTAGAAATCAGCAAGGAATCTTTTTTTGCAGAATTAATTATGGAAACAAGTTAAAGTCCTTGCCTATACATTTTTATTTTGTAGATTCTTAGTCCCTGTTCTAGATGCAGTATCAGAGAGCAGCCACTAGAAGGAGTAAAAACAAACTTTTATTGAAGACGGGAAAGACTGACATTCCCTCTCACTAATGCTCAGAACACAACTGAACAGAGACGTTGTACAGGGAACACAAATGTTTGCATACTTTTGATGCCATTAAATTAAAATTTGTGCTAATAAAGAACTATAGTCCACTCATTATATTATAGTTCATCGAACTACTGGGACAGAATTTAACCACTTGACTTCTGGAAAATGTATCCGGCTTATGACCAGCCATTTTTTGTGAAACGGCACTGCGTTACCCTTTTTTCCCACAAATAGAGATTTCTTTTGGTGGTATTTGATCACATCTGCTTTTTTTATTTATTTTTTGCGCCATACACAAAAAAAGACCAACATTTTTTAAAAAAGTAACAAAATATTTTTTTCACTTTCTGCTATAAAACATATTCAATAAAAAGATGTAAAAAGTTAAATTTCTTCATTAATTTAGGCCAATATGTATTCTGCTACATATTTTTGGTAAAGATAAATAAAAAATAAGCATATATTGATTGGTTTGCACAAAAGATTTGGGCCCAGATTCTTAGAGGAGATACGACGGCGTATCTCCAGATACGCCGTCGTATCTCTGCGTCTTAGAATCAAGTTACGCATAGATATCTGTTAGATCCGACAGGCATAAGTCTCTTACGCCGTCGGATCGTAACTGCATTTTTACGCTGGCCGCTAGGGGCGTGTATGCTGATTTACGCGTCAAAATATGTAAATGCGGTAGATACGCGAATTCCCGAACGTACACCCGGCCGACGCAGTAAAGTTACGCCATTTACGTTAGGCTTTTCCCGGCGTATAGTTACCCCTGCTATATGGTGGCGTAAGTGCGGGGTAGCAATGTTAAGTATGGCCATCGTTCCCGCGTCTAAATTTGAAAAAGTTACGTCGTTTGCGTAAGTCGTCCGTGAATGGGGCTGGTCGTCATTTACGTTCACGTCAAAACCAATGACGTCCTTGCGGTGTACTTTGAAGCAATGCACACTGGGAAATTCCACAGACGGCGCATGCCGTTCGGGAAAAACGTCAATCACGTCGGGTCACAGAAGATTTACATAAAACACGCCCCCCTGATCCAAATTTGAATTAGGCGGGCTTACGCCGGCTGATTTACGCTACGCCACCGCAACTTACGGAGCAAGTGCTTTGAGAATACAGAACTTGCCCGTCTAAGTTGTGGCGGCGTAACGTAAATCGGATACATTACGCCGCCGCAGAGATACGCCGCTGGACGAGAATCTGGCCCATTGCGTCTACAAACTACGGGATAGATTTATGGATTTTTTTTTACTAGTAATGGTGGCAATCACAGTGACTTATAGCAAGATCGCGATATTGCAGCAGACAAATCTGACACTAAGTGACACTTTTTTGGGGACCAGTGACACTAAAGCCTCGTACACACGATCAGTCCATCCGATGACAACGGTCCGAAGTGGTTATGGTCTTCTCAACAACCAGAGCCTAGTACTTCGTTCCTGCCCTCATCTGAAGCGACAAATAGTGGGACACTTCGGCCAGAGGCCCCTGAATTCATACCCCAGAATGTGCTTGACGAAGAATTGGTGGGTGATGTTGATTTGTACTCTGCAGAAGAATTCATGGAGGCCTCAAGCCTATCAAATAGAGACTTAGACGCTTCAGGAGATGAGGAATCTGTTGTGTCCGAAAGAGAGGATGATGCTGCTCTTCAGAATACTGCAATAGACCCTGTTCTTCCTAACCCTTCCATGCCGGAAGAACCAAAAGACAAAAGAGTCATTCATCCGCCAAAGAGACTGACCTATAGCCAATTGGGTGAATGTTCTGAAGAAGCTATCCTCACCTCTAAAAGATCTAACGCTCTGTGTGGTCCTCCAGTTTCCAATTTAGTGGAGGATTACCCCTGACACATCTGAACCCAGCACCTTAGTGTTAGTAAATGGTGGACAGAGCAGCCTGCCCATGCCTATTGATTGGTGGGAGGATCCCCTGTCCACTCTCTGTCAGGCCATAAGCTGTTTAGCTTTGAATAAAGTAAGAAATGATGCACAGAATTTATTGCCTTGCATATTCTAACAAACTTTTCTCCGTTTGTATTTGAGAAGCATGTATCAGGATACATACTTTTGCCCTCTTTGGGGACCAAAGACTTAAGCTGGGGGGAGTGTGTAGCGGGGTCATCCTGTCAGAGTCTAATGACAGGCCATCCTCGCTGGAACTTTATTCACGCTTGTAAATATGTAAGTTACCTTTAAGGATTTATGCATTGTGGGATTGCAAATAGCTGGAGATATGGACTCCATTGACTCTTGGGAGAAACAGACTACACATCCCACAATGCCCTGCAGCATCGGAGCATGTGATACCTCCGCACAGACTGATGGGGGAGGTTATTTAAGGAAAGGGCACGGCTGATCTCGCTCTCTCAGGACCAGCATTTTCTCCTCTGCGGAGCTGCTGAAGACAGCACAACGTGTTGCTAGGCCAGAAGCCTGGGCCTAAACTCACTGAGAGACCAGCCATCTAGTAGGAAGCAAGACTCCAGTACCCAGCTTGTGTTCCCGGAGATCGGAGAGGCAACCCAGCTGACAACTGAAACAGTGGAGAACCCTCGTGCGGGATCCTTGTGCTGTGGAGCAGTGTTTCCCTACTCGCTTTCTGAGAGGAACCCAGGCGGAGCGGGCCTGTCGGGTGAGAGAGCACATGCTCAACCTTTCATTCTCCCCTTAGACAGACACCTTAGTGTCACCCTAGAAGCCGTAGACGCGTGCTTGGGGCCTTGACCAAAACTTAGAGGCCTCGTTAACTGTTTAGTGCCTTATAGAAATGACTGACTCTGACGAGCAATCAGTTCACCAACGTTTGTTGTTCCAGATACTTTGTTGTGTAATTTCTTTCACTGATTGCCACTTGTGGATTACAAATTGAATGTGCACCAACCTGCCGCAACGTGGACATTAACTGTTCTACAGGATTTCCCGCTAGAGGGAGCTCGCGAGCATAGACTTCCTACCTTAGTTCAAGTGAATGGTACCATTTTTAGTTTAGGACTTTATCTACTGATATTAACTGCATATTCCTGCAAGGGCCCTTGCTGAATCATAGTGAGTCATTATCTAACAGTTGTTTGTTGTGATTAAAACCCATGTTTGTTTCTTTAAGTTCACATGAAGTAAACTTATATTTCCTGATTTAAATATATTTACTGTGTGAAGTGTATTTTCTTGTCTGGAGGGACCACCAATAAAGCAGGTAATACAGTTGTTACATTATCACTGCATGTTGTGTGCCTGCTATTGTGACTTCAGCCAAGCAGAGGTCATAATACTTTACCCACCAGACTTCCGATGTGTCAAGGGAGGGTTCGAGCTAGTTGAATAGGGGTGAGCCAAGCCAAAGAGAGTAGATCCCAAAAACAACCAGCGGCTCCTGAGGGGGTAGCGCTACACTAATATCCTCCAGACCCTTTATTAGCTGTGTTACCCTTCTTTGTACTCGCTCTATTTCCAGTACATCCTTCCTGAGGACTGGTACCCAGATCTGCACGGCATACTCTAGGTGCGGCTGGACCAGTGTTTTATTGTTTTATCTCTGGAGTGAATCCCCTTTTTAATGCATGCCAATATTCTGTTTACTTTGCTTGCAGCAGCAGCTTGGCATTGCATGCCATTGCTGAGCCTATCATCTACTAGGACCTCCAGGTCCTTTTCCATCTTAGATTGTTCAGAGGTTCTCCCCCCAGTGCGTAGATTGCATTCATATTTTTGCCACCCAAATGCGTTATTTTACATTTTTTTACATTAAACCTCATTTAAATCGTTTTTTTTTGTTTGTTTTTTATTTAATTTTTCATAAAATGCTTTTGAAGTAAAAATCTATCTAAAGATAGTTTTCTATTTAAGATACATTAATTATTTAGTTTATTCAGCATGAAATGGAGCTTAATTGTATAGAAGTGCCATATATATAAAGGTGTTTAGCTGTGGTACCTTTGTCCCATCAAATTGTGGATAGAAGGAGAGAGAGGCTATATTTGGACTTTGATGTTAACATATATTAACTGGCATTAAGCAGTCTAAGTTAAAGAGATTAAAAGAGTTTTTATTACAAAAATACATATAATGACATATTCATAGAATAAAATAGATCATGACAATCTAAAAATGTTTTTTACATTCTATTATCACAAAATAGAACATAGATACCATCTATATACTGATTGCACTACATGTTTCGCAGGTTTACTTTAGCCTCTTCTACAAGAACTTTCTATGATCAGATAGTATAGAGAAATGATTGTCATGTAACTATGAAAATAAAGAAGACACATACATGTTATTCATAAAAAAACATTTTGTGAATACAAAGGATCATAATTCATATAGACATAAAGACATCTGTTATTAACCATCCACCCTTCACATGTCTTAACTTAGGGGGCCAAAAAAGCCTTGGACCCGAAAAATAAGTTATAAGGATAAGTTCAAATAGGTTTAAAGGCCATCCCAAAAGGGGATGATACAGATATATTGTGGTCAAATGTCCTCTGTAAGGCACTTAGTTACGTAGCATGAGGCTGTATATTCTGCAATATTTAAATGTTTTGGTAAGCTCATTCAATGAATCCAATACATACTGTATAATACAAGAGCACCTGTCATTTCAGATCCATCATGGCAGTGCCTGTTAGCGGGCATCCACTCACCTGTTGCCCCCACGTCCCTCACCTTGTTGTGTCACTGCCGCATCACCAGCCTTCTCATTGTAGCACTTCCCCCGCAGGAGCTGCTGGTTATATTTTTGGGTGGCACGTTACCTCTATGTTCTTTCCGTCTAGGGTGAAAGGAGAATCTGAAGAATTTCAATGTCCATGCAATGTACTTCTTTTTCTTGGATTTAATTTGCAGAACTTTAGAAAAGAAGCATGAAGGGTAGGTAGGTTCAGGTGCATAATCATAAGTTAAGAAACACTCCGGTTTCCAGCAACAGTTTCCATTGCCACTCTAGCCAGAGTGGGTATTGCTCACCCGGATAGGTCCCTCTCACTGGCCTAGCAGCCGGGATGGCGCACAAAGTAAAGTACAGTCCTGCCACAGACCTTCCTTTATAGATGAGA